>NW_017095570.1:0-64487 GCF_001412225.1 Nicrophorus vespilloides
CAACAACATCGATTTCGTGAACATTGATATAACAAACGAAGCTTTTGCAATTAATCGTAATTAATATTACAAAAGCTACAAATTCTGTTGAAATAATTGCACCATAATTTTAATTGAAATAGCTAGGAAAATTATACAGTACAATTTATAATATTTCAGTAAAATTTTCAATACAAATTACGAACATTCTACTTGTAATATGTTGAAGCATTTCTCCAAATAATCTGACATCATTTGACATTTGACATATTTCAAGTGACATACTTCAAAAGTGACAACTAAAAGTAGTTATGTAACATTTATACCTCTAATGCAGCGATCGGGGAACTTTTTTAACCATTAATTAATAATACTTCTAACAAGTCCAGTTTATAAAGTACGTTGACTTTAGTTAATTAATTGCTTAAGACTTAATTGTACTTCCTCAATAGTTTTTTTTTTCATTTTTGGACAGTTAATTTTTTATCACTTTATATCTCCTTATAACAAGTTAGAGCTTGTAGAATTTTGTTTGTAAGTCGGGGAGTTCGTAAGTCGGGGGATACCTGTACCTCAGTCAATGAGACAGGCTCACATTAAAGACTTTGTTAGGAAGATTTAGAAATATTATATAGCAAGAATTAGTTAATTTGCTGATTACTAGTTCAGAAAGTATACTTCTAATAAGTCCAGTTTACAAAGTACGTTGAATTTAGTTAATTAATTCCTTAATACTTAAGTTTACTTCCTCAATAGTTGTTTTTTTCATTTTTGGACAGTTAATTTTTTATCACTTTATATCTCCTTATAAAAAGTTAAAGCTTGTAGAATTTTATTTGTAAGTCGGGGAGTTCGTAAGTCGGGGGATACCTGTAATTCAGTCAATGAGTCAGGTTCACATTAAAGACTTTGTTAGGAAGATTTAGAAATATTATATAGCAAGAATTAGTTAATTTTCTTATTACTACTTCAGAAAGTAAACTTCTAATAAGTCCAGTTTATAAAGTACGTTGACTTTAGTTAATTAATTCCTTAAGACTCAAGTGTACTTCCTCAATAGTTTTTTTTTTCATTGAACCAATTTAATTTTTTGTCTCTACAATAAAAAAACTGCGTATTAAAATATATATAAAAGAAAACTAATGATTGCTAATTTATGCGCTTCAATCAAGAATGATTATGACAGAACCAAAACATAAAATTTGTAATTCAAATCGAAATCCGTTTCGGTAACAAATTTATTAATTAATTTCTAAAGGTCGCTCATTTGTCGCCAGTCGCTTATTTGTTTTCTTTCATCTTTCTTTTTTTTTGACGTTTTTGTTTTTGTTTCGTCGTGGCCGTCGTTTATTTCGCTTTTCTTGTCCACATTCGTACACAAGCACTCGCCAAGTTCGGGTGCACTTGAACTTGGAAGTTACGAAACTAAATACATTATTGATTAAAAACTCGACACAGATTCCGGCGAAATGTAATTAAAATAGTGGAGGAGGCACAAAGAGTGTTACAAAAAAAATAGAAGAAGAAAAATATATATATATATAAAGAGAGGGAGTTGAAGAGAAATACGTGCACGTAGACCACTCAGAGACGTGGGTGGATGGAAGAGTTTCAGCTGCAAACAAACCGACGAATCAATTGCACAACGGACAGTGATTGGATTTGGCGTCGAGCGTTAAGGAAAGCAACTGCGAAAATTGAGGTTTCCATTGCATTACGATTTCCTATCTTTCGGTCCATCGACGAAACAATCTTACAGAGAAATAGCATTTCTGGTAATTGCTACCTTTTCTCTTTCTTTTACTGAAATCTACCTGAAATCTACATTTATACGCATTAGTTTATAACAGTTTTATTACATAATTATTGATTACGAGTTTTACGTAATAAACATATTAACAATTCTAATATTTCTCATATTGAGGTGACAGATAAAAATCGATCTAGTTGAAATAAATCACTCGAATGCAAATGAAACTAATAGAATCGAAAGAATTGGAATTAATTATAGAATCAGACGTGGGAATTCTGAAATAGTGTCGAGGTTCAACGAAAATCTTTATTACTTACGACCGTCGTCGATTAATTTTTTGCTACTTCTTTGTATATCCTCCGAGCATTGTCTAAGACACTTTAAGCTTTAAGGCAATTTTACACATGAGTTCGCGCATTAGGAAGCTCGTCCTTAAACCGATTACTTCTCTCTGCTCCCTTTTCGCATTTCATTCTTTTCTTCGTTTCCTTTTCAAAAAGTTGCACAAACAGAATCGGTTTTGATAACGGAAACACCGATGTCGTTGGTCCCCATGCGCCAATTAACTCCAGTTTATGTGTGCAAGAAATCCCGCATCCGCAAGCCACGTACCCATTTTATACGCAGGAAAAAAATAGAGGATTCGAAACGATCGGATCGTGTCCTTTTTTTCTTCGATTGTTTGATGGGCCATCATCAGGTTAATCTTCGACGCCCGTACGATTGAACTTGAACCCGACACGAACTTGACACTTCTGTTCATTTCCCTCGTCCTCTTCCTTACTCATTCCTTCCTCATCCTCTCTTCTTCATCATATAAACAAACTTAAAGAAAAACTTTTTTCAGCTGTTTACATTTTTGCTTATATCTCGAAAAGTATGTGCGACAAATTCATTGCTGAGCAACCGAATTAAAGCTAAATATTCACTCTTTAAGACGTGAATATTGAAATAGTTGTATTGTTTTTCATTTAGTCGCCATTAAATATCAAACTTGAGGAAACTTTTTATTAAGTTTCGAAAAGGCAGTCACTTCACATTCTTGCATATATCTCGAAAATAATATGCTACAAATTCATTGTTAATCAACCAAATTAAATCTAGATATTCACTCTTTAAAACATATGTACTGAGATAGTTGTATCATTTGTCATTTTGCTGTAATTCACTGTATAACTAGAAGAAACCTTTCAAAAAAGCAGTGTCTTTATATTTTTGCTTATAACTCAAAAAGTATAAGCGACAAATTCAATATTAATGAAGCAAATTAAAGTTAAATATTCACTCTTTAAAACGTAAATAATAGAATAGTTGGATCATTTTTCATTAAGACGTCATTCACTATCAAACTTAAGGAAACGTTTTATTAAGTTTGGAAAAACAGTCACTTCACATTCTTGCAAATATTTCTAAAATAATGTGCGACAAATTCATTGTTGAATAACCAAATTAAATCTAGATATTCACTCTTTAAAACATATGTACTGACATAGTTGTATCGTTTGTTATTTTGCTGTAATTCACTGTCCAACTTGAAGAAACGTTTCTTTTAAGCTTCGAAAAAGCAGTGTTCAATATTTTTTTTAAACTTTTATTGTTCATTCACAACCTGCCAACATCTCTGGCTATAAGTTGAATTTTTTTGGCCAAGACAGAAAAAAAAGAAAGTAAAAACAGAAAAAAAACAAAATAAAAGCATGGAACGGAACGATTTCCCATCGGAAATCTTCCTATAAACAATTATAAATTTAACTAAAAAGAAATAATTCGATGACAATAACAACCCAAATAAAAATTGATTTTGACGACACTATGAAAATTTAAACAATGAAACTAACTTTTATTTTCTAAAGGGGAGGTCGTAAATTGAATATTGATGAAGGAAATTATAGCTAAATATTCAATCTTTAAAACTTATGTACGGACATAGTTGTATCGTTTGTCATGTTGCTGTAATTCACTGTCCAACTAGAAGGTTTTCATTGAGGAAACGTTTTAATAAGTTTCGAAAAAACAGTCACTTCACATTCTTGCATATAACTCGAAAATAATGTGCGACAAATTCATTGTTGAATAACCAAATTAAAGCTAGATATCCACTCTTTAAAACATGTACTGGCATAGTTGTATCGTTTGTCATTTTGCTGTAAGTCACTGTCCAACTTGAAGAAACTTTTTTTTAACCATTGTTAAATAGCTAAATTGTAACATGCCTTACTAAGATCATCTAATGGTTTCTATATCAAATATTGATGATTTTGGTTCATATTTAATCTCATTACCAGCTACGAATGAAAATGTTAAATTATTAAATAAATCATTTGAATAAAATATATCAGTTTGACGTTGATGGAAATTATGGCTTCGAATTCTGGATGAATTTCTGTTATAACCCGTCAGTTTGTGGATGATATATCAATAATATCAATAATAAAAAAAATTAATAATGCAGATTATTCATGCGGTCCTGCAACAGTTATCCTCGCACTACATACCGCGCGTCCTTTTGAGGCCGATCATCGGAGGTTTACATATTTGACCTCATAATTGAGCCGAACGGCGGAAATTGGTTCTGCATTGACTTCCTCCCATGCACACATCGAAAGCGATTTACAAGAGAGAGAACGGGACACAAGAAGAAGAAAAAAAACAGACGACGTCTCGAATCCAATACGAATGACGTATCCGTGTCAATTGAAACTAGTCCCGTCCGTTTTCTTTCCTTCGCCAAACACACCCTGATCCATTTTTGCATTCTTTGATCATCTCACTCTTTCTCATTCACATAATCGCACATCATCTTTCTCTTTTTCTCTTGATATCTTCAAGACTGGTCCGTTGTGCAAGAAGGCTTCAATGCAATTTTTCGCCTCGGTACGCTCGTTCAATATTACCACACTTTTGTGTATATATATATTTACTATAGAATTTTTTTTTGAATGCTAACAAAACGAGTTATTATTTTGCTCGAAATATTTAATTAGTCATGACAGGCCATCCGATGGAAACGCGAAGATAATACTACTATACTGGATGGATTACAGCCTTTCATTTTCTTTTTTTTTACGTTGAGCATGAAAATTAATCTTCTGCTCTGTCAAGGTTTTCGGCACCATTTTTCGTTGCATGAATAGAATATTTAGAATTTTATTTAATTAATATATGTACACTATGCTCAGCTGCACAAACTTTTCACACCGTTTTTTATCTCATAGTTTCAATTTTTTTTAAATTAATTTACATGTAAAATTATCAACGTTTACACAATTTCTTTTTTAACAATGGTTTATGCAACTGACATAAATAAACAAACATACTCATTAATTAGAATATTCGATTACAAAAAACAACAACATCGATTTCGTGAACATTGATATAACAAACGAAGCTTTTGCAATTAATCGTAATTAATATCACAAAAGCTACAAATTCTGTTGAAATAATTACACCATAATTTTAATTGAAATAGCTAGGAAAATTATACAGTACAATTTATAATATTTCAGTAAAATTTTCAATACAAATTACGAACATTCTACTTGTAATACGTTGAAGCATTTCTCCAAATAATCTGACATCATTTGACATTTGACATATTTCAAGTGACATACTTCAAAAGTGACAACTAAAAATAGTTATGTAACGTTTATACCTCTAATGCAGCGACCGGGGAACTTTTTTAACCATTACCCCAAAATATTTTTGCGTAAGTCGATATTACCTCCCCCAATTCTGAAAAGAAAATAATCAATGTAAATTTTAAATAAACATTATTTATTGAATTAATTTGCATTTACATATTTATAAAAAAAAAGTTACATGAAAATAGTAAGTATGTAATAGACAAACAAAATAAAATTCTTAAATTGGAACACATAAAAATTAATTGAAAACTTTCCCCCTTCAGGTTTTGGAAAAATGATGTTGCTTCATGTTTGATATAATTACTTTAAAATTGGGACTTTTTGATGTAAGAGCAATTTGAATACAGTCTTCTGCGTTTAATCGATTTCTGTTTTTCGTTTTTATGTTCATTAGAGTGGAAAAGCCTTGTTGACAAAGGTAGGTTGTTGCAAATTGCAGCAATTTTTTTACCGCCTCCTCATCTGCAATTTTGAAAGCCTTTGACAACCAAAAAGACGACAGATTTGCTTTGGTCTCAAATTGAATACGTGCTTCAGTATTGGATCGAAGTTTAAGAATTGCCTCTGTCAAACCTGGAGGTTCTTCTGGTATGTTAGTAATTACACATTTAAAAGGTCTACAACCCAATTCACAGTTTGTACATCAAGATCTGAAAAGTAGTCATAGAACCGCTCTCTGAGTTTGGTAAAATTAAATTAGAAAAATTTCCCTATTACCCAAAAAAAATCATTTTTACCCCGACCGCTGCTCTAATGGAATTAAAATGTTATTCCTACATTTTCATTTTCTACAAAGCTAAAATAAACTTTTCTTTGATTTCACATATTGTAATTGCTTTTACGTGGATATAAACGAATATAAACAGGACAAAGAATGTTCATTTTATTAAACATAAAACAGTGTATTTAATTTGATGTCAGGATAAGTAAATAGACTTTTCAATTATAGCGTTGGGAGAAATCAAAGTGACGACAGTATCTGCATGCCTTTTGTGGAGGACAATGAATAATTTCCCGTGCTCGAATGGACCCGTTGTGGGTGGACGTCGCGGTGTGTGTTCATCCTTCGAAAAGTTGGTCAAATGAAACGTGAAGATAATGCGAAAACGTGGTTTTAAGTATTTTTTGGGGCAAGCAGTTAAAAAAGAACGAATCGGAGGGATGAGAGAAGAGCAAATACGTTGGGACGTATAAATTATCTGGGGGGAGGTTTCCGTTCTGGGTCAAGGTCGATGCAACAATTGCACGAACATGTAATAATAATAATAATGCCCTTTGTTGCAGATTCCTGGCGATTTGGTGGCCGCTGAAGTGTCAGATAACAAAGAGAAGGGCCCGGATCATGATCGTGTTCATCTGGTTCATAGCCCTCACCACAACTCTACCCTGGGCCATATTCTTCGACCTGGTGGTTATCTTCAGCGACGCCCCGCACGTGCAGCTCTGCATCGAAGTATGGCCTGATTCGTTGAACGGCGCTCTGTACTTCCTCATCGCCAACATGGTCTTCTGCTACATCCTCCCGATGATCCTGATCACCCTCTGCTACGTGCTCATCTACATCAAGGTCTGGAAACGAAACATTCCCACCGACACCAAGGACGCGCAGATGGAGCGGATGCAGCAGAAGTCGAAGGTGAAGGTCGTCAAGATGCTCGTCGCCGTTGTCATACTCTTCGTCGTCTCCTGGTTACCGCTGTACGTGATCTTCGCGCGCATCAAGCTCGGCGGAGACATCGAACCGTGGGAGGAAGAAATCCTGCAGATCGCAACACCGATCGCCCAATGGTTGGGCGCCTCCAACTCCTGCATAAATCCCATCCTCTACGCCTTCTTCAACAAGAAGTACCGCAGAGGATTCATGGCTATAATGAAGAGCCGTCGCTGCTGCGGCCGCCTCCGCTACTACGAAACCGTAGCGATGATGTCCTCTTCGACGAGCATGAGGAAATCCTCTCACTTCTACAACAACAACTCTTCGACGAGGAAGATACCGCCGGTCCAGGACAACGCAGTCTCCTACATCTACAACAACACAGGCGTCTAAACAAACAAAAGCTCTACCGTCATCAGACGGAACGGCAATTATTGTTGAGTGTTTCGCCCCAAAAAAAAAAACCTGAAATCGGTTCCAAGCGCGAAACGCAACCCTTTTATTTTCGTTCCGTAATTCAGATCCGTGAAAGGATCACAAAAAAAAAGTATATGTAAAAAAAAATTGTATTCCAGGATCCGGAAAGATTTGTAATAAGTAATAAGCAACACTTAGGTAGGGTAAGGAAACGGTGAGGATTTGCAACGAATTTTCAATGGATCAGGTCTAAAGTTTGAAGAACGGATCATTTATTATAAAGGAAGAAACCAAAAAAGTACCACATCTTTTGTAATAATAATAAATAAACAAAGAAGTAAATAAACTCACTTGGCAGAAAGATAAAACAGAGATACAAAAACCAAACGATAGGCTTAGGTATTTTTTAATAATATTATTATTATAGTCTATATAACAAACTAATTATCGTTACGTAATAATACATTTTAGCGAAATGAGGATTAGTTCGATTCGATGGTAATGTTGAGCTTTAATAATTAATTGACTAGTCTATCACGAGAACCAAAAAAAATAAAAGAAATGTTGCAAACGAGAATAGAAAACAAGACGAGATGAGAAGAAAAAAAAATTGTGAACGAAGAATATTCGAAGTTGTAAACGTTTATTTATTTGTTTTTGTTCGATGTTTGGATATTATATATAAATAAATATTTCCTCCTCGTCCTCATCGAGGATCTTAAATGCATCACCTGCAGCGTGTCTTACCAATATCATATTTTTAATTAATTACTTTTTACTAGGATTATATGAAGAACAAAAAAAAGATTATATATATATATACATATATACCTATATTTTAACCAAAGAAATTTTAATATCTTTAATATCACTTAATCCATTTTACGCTTATTATAAAAGAATGAAGATGTCGAAGAAGTATGAGTAAAAGAAGAGGCAACAAAAATAATTATTACATAAAAAAAAAGTTTTTGAAAAACAAAAAAAAATACTAGAATCTATTTTTCCAAAAGAACTTGTATTTGTGTGTAGACGTGATAGCAATTAAGGATAATAAGTTTGGGTTCGAAACCTTATGTTCTCTTTGTATGTTGCATGCAAGGTAGTTTGTTAATAGATTAGGCGTTGAGAGTTATTGGTGAAGAGAGGAGAGACATTAATTTGTTAACTTTAATGAATGGTTTTTTGATGTCACTGCTGCCGTACTATAACAAGAATTATTGAAACTAAACTTAAGACGAGTAATTGTAAACTTAGCTTTAGACTGTTAGCGAGTAACGTTAATTTGCTTTGTCTTATACAGTTAAGATACTGCCTCGCCCCCCTTGGATTAGACTAACTAACTATTAAGAAGACAACAATAATACACTTTAATTAATTAACTTAATAACGAATGCGTGCAATAATTTATCCTTTCTGTTACATAATTGTAGATTTGTATTTAAAAAAAAAATGGGACGTTTAGAAGCATATCAACTTAAGTTAAATTACTTAAGTTTTATTTTTTATGGATAAACATTACAGACTGACATCACTTTCAATAGTGAAAAAAAGATATGGTGTAGTTTTTAAGTTGTCGAGATTATTTAACATTTTAAAAGCCTAATTTTTAACGATTGTTTTTTTTTTGTTGTAATATTTCGATCTTTGAAGCTTTTTATAACTTGTAAACTAATTAATATCAAGTATTGTAAATGTATGAAGAAAATTAGTATAGAAACTTTAATTAGTGAAAAATATTGTAATGAAAGTTAAATGGTTTTATACCCAAGTAACGCTAAGTATTATAAATAAGTTTTAATCAGAGAAATGATGCAGCTTGGTTCCTAGAGAGGCGAGACGCTTGACACGTTCATCAAGTACTTTTCGGTCTGAAATTGGAAGCGAAAAGGAAATGAATTTACCAGAACCAAAGTAACATTCTTCCTCTGCCAATACAGGGTACACTTAAGAATACGTTTTTTCCGTCGAATCATCGAGTTCAACAAGGAAGATGTCATCATTCAATAGAAAATATTTCATTCATAAATACACAAAGTTTCACTTGTTAAATTTCAACAGCGTTTTAGAGTTTAAAAATGATGAACTAAAGAGTTACTACCACAGGCAGATTTATGTAATAAATGTATGAATAGAGAAAAATTAGGCTTTTAAAATGTTACGTAAGTTAAGATTAATCAATCGAACATATTGAAGAAGTGGAATAGATAGGATGTAGACAATGAGGTGGTTTTGTATGGTTTCAAAGATTCACGTTTCTTTTGCGATCAACGAAAAAAAACGATCATTCGACATATCTAATGCGGAAGGAGCATCATGATCTTGGTATACGACCGGAGCCAAAACAAAAAAAAAACATTATTATCCAATCAATTGTTCAGTTTCCGTTTGATCTTAAGTCCAATATGTGTATGTATCCTGTACATTAGAGATATGTGATATAATATGATAATAAAAAAAAGAGAAAGAAAAATACAAGTTATTTTAATTTGATTTTTCGCTTCGAATTTTCGTTTCATTCTTTATATTTTCATGTGTGTGAGAATGGATAAGTAAGCGAAATGTACTAGATGTGTAAGACTTAGTATTATAAATTGCTGTGTGTATTTAAACTAGAGGTTAAGATGCGAACGAAGTTTCGATGTTAACTTATACTCTTTATGATGTACCTTCACGAAATGTTTCAAACATTTGGCAGAAAATTTGTAATTCGTTCAATCACACAGTTCACGCAGGCAGACGTTGCGGGTGGATTTTAATTAGCAGAAACGATATATACCTTGATATGAGAGATCGTCGTGATATTATAAATATTACCTCTATATTTATAAACATGTATTTCAAATGAAAAGAGTTGATGATGATGATGGAGAAGAAGTTCGCATCACACGTGGATAATATTGTACTAATTATTATTATATAAAAGGAAATGGAGACAAAAAAAAAACTTTGTAATGGAATAATAGTGTATCTGATCATTATTTTAAATAAATAATAGATATTATGGATTTTCTTTACTTGTTTTCACTCTGTGTTATTATTAATAGGGACGAGCAAGCAACAATTCTGAAGAGTTATCTTCTAACAAGGGACGAGCAAAGCGAATAATACACTAATATTTCACCGGTCTGGCATTGACATGAATGCTTAGGGAGTACTCAGATGGAAATGGTTTCGTCGGAGATGGTAAAAAAAATTGTATATATATATAATCTTGTGTGTGTACTACATATATACAGGCTGGTGCGAAAGTGGGCTCATAAATCCGTGCCGTCGAGTACAAATCATCGACGGCTATCAAATGCACAATTTTATATATATATGTGTACGTTATTGGTGTCAATGTCGATGCTTCAAATCCACCCAGCTGAGAAATATTGTAAAACGCAAGATTCTACGCTCTAACTAACACCATGGCCTCCCCCAATACATAATTTAGACTGGGACACTTATGAACCCTCATACTCTTGGTCATTAACGCCGTGAAGATCATCTAATAATATGACTATAAACTCCAAGTAGCTATGATCACCTCTCTGACAAACTCATCAAAACTCCACTTATCATTTAACTTTCTCTTAGGATATTCAATTACAAATTTCATAATTTATATTCTTTATTATAATGTCTAATACTTCAACAATACTCATTGAAATGATTTATACTCATCAATCAAATGAATGATTCAACTTTCATCAATAAACTATAAAACATTCTATATAGTTTATTTTAAATTAAATTAATTGTTTGACTTCTATCACAAATTATAGATAGTAACTAAACTATAAGACGAAGATTTGGGTTTGATGAGAAACCAGAGTAATTGTAGTAAAGGTAGATGTTATAATTAACAAATATATTGTTCTAAAGATGTTTGATAATTCGTAGCATTGATAATAAATAATTTGAAATTCCTTCTTCCTTCCCCATCTTCATTTGGCTTCCGCATTACGCGCCAATAAGCCTGCCCCTGTCTGTATTCTTCGGATTTCCTCTTCCGTCCAAATAGTTAAGGCAGTCAGCTTCTTCCAATTACATCAAAAATGTCCCTCTTCAAAACAAATAATCAAAATAAAAGACTTCTTCTAACGAAACTAAAAAATAACTATTAAATCCAACTTAAACTGACTTCTATAAAATATGTACATAGGAGCGATACGGCAAGACAGGTTAAGACAATAAAGGTAACGGATCGACCACAAATATATACTCAGGTTCTTGGAGAGACCTCGGAAAATTTGAAATTGATGGAATCTAAAGATTTAGCAGCGCTGATTTACCATAACTAACGTCTTTAGGAATTAAATAGTAGATGGCAGTAACTTGAAATATCGTGGCTTGAGACATCTATGAGAATTGCATCCGAACATAAAGTTTATTTGCTTTTTGCGCTGTTCAAATTGTAAAATTTGTTAGTAAAATGATAATGCGTGAAATTGGGTAATCGATAAATGTATTTTGGTAATTGTTTTAATTAATATTGAAGTAATTATAATTAATTGGATATCCTTACAAAGCTCCACCTGTTGTTATATAGTAGCATTATGGGAAATTTCAAAACGGAATTGTAGCAGAGTTTTTAATAACGTTTTAAATTGGGTTACTCTGTGCGCGATGCTTGACAAGTATTCGACAAGTGGTGTACTGGTTAGGTACTTGGCAAGTACCGAGTATGGGGATGGAGAGGTGCGCACCACTCGGCAATCTACTTGTACTTGCAGGTACTTGCCGCAGTAGCAGTTGTTTGACGTCTACCGTACGCTACTTGACAAGTAATATATAATTTTTTTACACAAGTTATGGAGTGGTCCAACGATACGGTAATGCGATTTCTGGACATTTATGAAAACGAATCCATAGTCTGGGACCCCTCGCACGCACATCACAAAAATAGAAACGAAGTGCACGACGCTTGGAGACGGATCCAGGCCGATTTTGGAGAGAACATCTCCATAACAGATTTAAAGAAGAAAAAAGATTCTTTGATGGCGACGTTCAGGAATTGTCTGTACAAAATCAAGCAGACCGCAAGGACAAGTACCAGCAATGAGATAGTATACAAACCAAGCTGGTTTGCATATCCGAAGATGGCAAGCTTTCTAATACACAACGACACTAATAAATATACAATGAATGCAGATGCAAGTGGTATTCTCTCGAAGCCTTACATTATACTAATCTTGTTTCTTTGGTTTTAGAATATGGAATTAGTTTATGTTGATGAGGAGAGCGAACCAGAGGAGAAAGTACACACAGATGAATTTGTTAGTATATTAAGAACAGGTATGTTTCTGTTTCATTAACAGATCTTGGAGATTATAATGGCTTGTTTTGCAGAACAACTTTCACCTGTAAACACACCTAAAATGCATTTTGAGCCTCAAAGGAAGAAGAAAAAAGATGATATTTTCTATGATAAACTGAACAAAAATTTGCACCTGAAGGAAAAGGATGAATGTGAACTGTTCGGTGAGCTGACAGCGATAAGGCTCAGGAAAATGGATCATAATCAAAGAGAATATGTAATGCATGAAATTGAAAATGTCATGTACAAATGTGATGGTAAATCGGCAACCATGTCTGTTTTAGCTTACCTACAAAATAAAAAAATGAATGAAAAATAATTTTAATTTTTACTATTTCATTTAAAACATCACACCCAAACACTTTCTTAAAACTGTACCATTTGAAGAAAGTTATTACTAATCACTAACAATTCATCTGAAAAACATGAGTAACCATGGCAAGTATGGTTTCAGGCAATACTTGTAATTCACTAGATGTACTTTTGCAAGATCTTACTTGTACAAGTATCAAATAACAAAATTAATTATCGAATAAATCACAATTATTATTGCTCCAAAATAGGTTTTTTTCCGACAACTATGGTCTGTACATTTAAATAGTAGATGGCAGGATAATGAAACTGCATCCAACTGAACAATTATGCTAGTTGAAGACATCTATTCGTATTGCAGCAAAGCTTGAAGTTCTGCTATTTTAGCGCTCTATTTTTATGCAATTAATATTGTTATAATTATTGTTAGAAGCCAAAAATAGACACTGAAAATATTAGCTTCTTGCTTTACCATTTTATTTAAACAATTATCAATGATTTCATTGTGTAATAAAGCACCGCCTGTCGGTAAATAATTGAATTATGAAGAAATTTAAAATGGGATGGATGTTCTGTGCTAAAGCTTGTTACTCGCAATACGGTTCTTGTAAAGAAATTGTTTAATACTTGACGGGTAGTAAATTTGTACCCATTACTTGTACTTGCTGGTGGTACATGTCGATTACAGTTTTTTTTTGACGTGCACTATACACTACTTGACAAGTAACCGCAGCTAATTTTTTTTTTAACCACTATGGAGTGGTCCAACGAGATGGTATTAAGATTTTTAGATATTTATGAAAGTGAACCGATGGTTTGGGACCCCTCGCACGTACACCACAAAAATAGAAACGAAGTAAACGATGCTTGGAGACGAATCCAGGCTGAATTTGGAGAGAACATCTCCATACCAGAGTTGAAGAAGAAGAAAGAATCCTTAATGTCATCATTCAGAAATTGTTTATACAAAGTAAAGCAAAGTATCAAAAGTGGTGCAGTTGGTGATGAATTATATAAGCCGAGCTGGTTTGCATACAACAAAATAGCAGGTTTCTTCAATCTTCGGGATGCAGCCAGATATAAAATGAATGCAGAGGTAAGATCATATTTACTCAAACTATTACATTTTACAAATACAGAATCTTTCAATTTCAGAATATTGATTCAGTTTTTATTGGTGAAGACCCAGACAGTGATGCAGAGGACAAATCACACAATGATGATTTTGTTAATTTGCTTAGCAATCCAGGTATTTTTTTAATTTATCATTAATACTTTTATAAAACTGTAGTTTGCATTTTAGAACAAACATCAACAGCACTTACACCCAGGTTGTCTTTGGAACCTTCGACCAAGAGGAAAAAGATGTCAGAGGATATAATGTTTGATAAAATGGATAAACTGTATGACATGTTGAACATTAAAAAACCTCCTCTATCAATGGAAAAAGATGAGTGTGATCTGTTTGGGGAATTAACAGCAAAGAGGCTCCAAGAAATGGAACAGAATCAAAGGGAATATGTGATGCACGAAATTGAAAATGTGATGTACAAATGTGATGGCAAATCTGCAACAATGTCTGTGTTGGAATACCTACAAAGTAAAAATTAACTGAGAAATAGTTATAAAAACTTACTTTTTTCTTTCCATTTGTTTCATAGTTGGACATAAATTGTGTTAAAACAAAAATGTTAATAACAGCATTCACTTGTCAAGTATTTGAGGTACTTGTAAAAGTAATCATTTGATATAACAGACAAAAAAAATTATTTAAAGTTGATAGAATAAGTAAACAGATGATGATTTTGAAAATAAGTTTCTTTTATATTCCACTTTATAAATCACAAGAAGTACTAATTACATCGATGTACAATTAAAATTACTTAACAACACGTCAGGTGCGCATATAAGTTTGTATATTTAAACGTAGATTATATGTATATATTTTTGTAATGATTTTCATTTTTCTACTTAATTGTATAAATCACAAAGAAATATTGATTATTTAATTGTTTGAATCAAAAAAAATCGATAAGGGAAGATGCAAATGATAAATAAATTAATAAAAATTGCTATTGTCTTCCACGCACTAACATTATTACAGAGATGTAAATTTGTATCCTTTAAATTCGCACCCGAAATTTGATCTATTCGCAAAACTATTTCCATTCAATTCATCGGTTATTATTTTTTCAAATTTTTTTTTTTTTAGAAATGCATTCTACGGCAGATTCCAAAGTCCCATAAACTCACTTGGCCTCTTAAAAATTACTATTGTTTAAAAACTCTTATATACATAGGATTAGACTACAAGCGTTATGAGGTCCAAGGCATCTGCGGTTCCATTATCAAATGCATTCGAAGTCTCATTTGACTTTGAGCAATTTCTTAACGGCCATCGTTACGTCGTTCGCTACAGGAATAGCAGCAATCTCCAAGCTCTTCGTGTATGGCATAGGAGTATCGACACCGGTAACTCTGATTGCTGGTTGATCCAAGTGGTAGAAAGCCTCCGATTCCATTATTCTTGCTAATATTTCGGAACCAATTCCGCAAGTTGGCCAGCCCTGCTCCACGGATATCAGATGATTAGTTTTCACCACGGAAGCAATTATCGTATCCATGTCCAACGGCCTCAATGATCTGAGGTTTATGACTTCAGCCTCGATTCCCTTGCCCGCCAATTCTTTGGCTGCTTCTAAAGACGTCTCCACGGCCCTCGAATGCGCTACAATAGTGATGTGCTTTCCTAAGATAACAAACTAGGTTTAACAACATATTTCGTTATACTTATATAAGTATAATTACCTTGCCTTTCAATTTTGGCTTTACCAATGGGCAATACAAAGTCTTTCGACATGGCTTCATCAGACATTGGATATTGTACACCATAAAGGATTTCGTTTTCTAAAAATACAACTGGGTCTGGATCTCTGATAGCTGCTTTCAGCAAGCCTTTGGCATCTTCTGAGCTGTAAGGTGACAGAACTTTAAGACCTGGACAGTGAGCATACCAGGCCCCAAAGCACTGCGAGTGCTGAGCTGCAACACCAGCAGCAGCCCCATTCGGGCCTCTGAACACAATTGGCACATTCACTCTACCAGCAGACATGTAGAAAGTTTTAGCTGCAGAATTGATGATATGGTCTATGGCTTGCATGGCAAAATTGAAAGTCATGAATTCACAGACTGGTCTCAGGCCAGCAAATGCTGCCCCTGATGCAATACCGGCAAAACCCATCTCTGTGATTGGAGTGTCAATAACCCTTTTATCACCATACTTCTTCCACAAGCCTCTCGTTACCTTATAAGCACCATCAAAGAGGGCAACCTCTTCACCAATGATAAAAACACGCTCATCCTTTTCCATCTCCTCATCAATTGCTGTGTTCAGGGCATCCCTTACAGTCATTTGCTGGGCCAAAGCTGCTTTGCTTGTTGAGAAGGACCTTCTGTTTATTAGTTTGAATAGCACATTCACCACATTCGGATTCTGGAAAGCCATCTTCAACGGTTCTGCAGCCTCTGCAAGGTGGTTAAATGGTCAATTGCAAAGTTTTATTATCCTCGGTTATGCTTACACTTGCACCAAGGTGAATAAGGTCGTGATGGTCAACAGGGGCTATGAGACGAAATCAGATGAAACTGTGACATATGTCATTCTATTATTACGTGATTCGATAACCTAAGTCACAAACCGTCACAACTTAGATCCAGAATCGTTATTACTGTATTTTTTCAATTTCATATTACTTGAAAACTAATGTTTTAAGCAAATTGAAGCTTTGAAAACTAAATAATTGTTTAAATAAAGTTTTATTCAATAAATTACGAGTATTATTTGGAAAATTTAACTATTTATGTTGGTACAACTGTTTATTTTTATTTACAAATCAATTCTACCAACACAAGAACTGTACAGCAAGTGTTGGTGGTGGGTACTCCCAGCATTCTTTATAAAGAATACAATACAATACAAAAATCAGTTTGTATTGAGTTATTGATAGTAACACATCAATTTAATAGAAATATAAACTATCATTTTGTTATTGTTAAGTGTGTATTGTATTCAGTTTACAGAAGTTATTCCTTAACTTGCATAGTAGTGAAACATAACATAACCTAGAAAAGATGCCAAAATATTATTGTGACTACTGTGATACATACTTGACTCACGACTCTCCCAGTGTAAGGAAAACTCACTGCACAGGAAGGAAACACAAGGACAATGTTAAATTCTACTATCAGAAGTGGATGGAGGAACAGGCACAGCATTTGATTGATGCCACCACAGCAGCATTCAAAGCCGGTAAAATCACAAACAATCCATTTGCTCCTCCTGGCAAGGGTGTAGCTATTCCACCACCAACACAATTGACTATGGGACAAAGGCCTGCAGGACCTGGAGCACCAGGCATGATGCCACCAGGTATGTTTATAATAGTACTTTTTTGTGTCGTAGACCCTTTGCCATGTTTTTCGATTTTGGGTAGACCCCCTACTTACCTAATATTGAATTTTTGGAAATTTACTATTTATATTGGGATATCTTTATAATTATTAAGATATTTGCACATATGCTTGTAACAAGATGATAATGGTATATCATTATGTGCAGGTTTTTACAAGTTCAAAATGTATTGCGACCATAAAGCGAATGCCTACATCCTACAACTTACACAATTTTATAAACATATATAATATTTTTTTACTTCATGGTACTTTTATAAATAATGTATATGGCTTTATATTATAAGATAGTAAATAGGTACTATCAGTGTATGTTGAGATCCACTATTGTGGACCCCCAAATTTTTTGTCATAGACCCCTGGGGGTCAATATAGACCACTTTGGGAATCACTGATATAATCTATATCAGTTATTCTCAAAGTGTGGTTCAGATTAATGACAAATCAATTCTTGTTGTTTTTCTACACATAGCCATTATTGAGGGGTTGCAGAAACTTTTAATGTCTGAAAGGAGTGATTCTCAAAAAAGTTTGAGAATCACTCAATCTATATTGTTTTTGCTAATGTTAATTTATTTTGTAGGAATGGGTCCTGGTGGACCGATGCCACCTATGATGATGGGTCCTCATGGCCCCATGCCACCAATGATGGGAATGAGACCACCTATGATGGGTATGATGCCAATGGGTCCTATGGGCCCCATGGGACCAGTGCGACCACCGATGGTGAATCCACCACAAATGAAGAATTAAATTATTATATATCATAGTTCATGTACACAATAAAAGATAAGGATTTTTTTAAATGTAATAATTTTATTATTTTTTGTATATATTATATATTCACTTTTCTTTTTCAGTTTTTTTTTATTTCATTTTATTTATTATTACTTTTAAGGCATCACTGCAACTAATTCAATAGTTTTATATTACAGTCAGTATAAAAATTGCAGGCAGGAAGGGTTTCAAAGAAAATAAAATTAAAAACAAGAGAACGCTAAGCCTTATTTTGTACAACGGTATTAGAAATTTAAGAAAAAAAAAAGACTCACTTAAATGTATGTACAAAAGGATAACAATTTTCGATATTTACAATTTCGTTTCGTAACATTTTCTTTTTAGGCCAATCGCTTAGGCGTCGTAATGAATTAATAAAACAAAATTAAAAACCAATGGTCCCAAAAACAAAAAAGAACTAAAACAAATAATAGTAATAAACAGAAAAAAAAAACAAAACAATAATTTAATACAGACTAGATGGAAATAAATAAGAACATATGTACAAAGACGATGATCAATAATAAATTAAAAGGAAGTTTCTAATGTGGGCTTGTTGTCTGCCTGTGGCACGACTCTCGTGTTCGGCGTTTGATTGAAGAATCTGGCGCGTTGCGCCTGCAGTCTTTGGCTGGCGGTCATCGTTGTCTCCGGCATTTGCTTCCGGATTCCCGTTTCCTGTATTTCCTTGCGGATTTCCGGTGGTTGCTGCTTCCTGATTTCCGGCGTTTGCCTTCGGACGCTGCTGCTGTGCAAGGAGGACTGCCTGCGTTCCCCTGAAGAGTTTGGGCTCTCGTCTTCGTGACAATCTTCGAGGATTGTCGAAGAGAGAACATCGCTCCGGGGATTCGGGAACCTCCATTGGGAGCGAGGCGAAAGGATCTTCGCCGTGGGTCGGGATTTTTCCGGCGAGTTCGGCGTTTGATACTTTCTGTTGCGCATGTTACGCGGGGATTGGCTTAAATCTAGGATGCTAACTTCATGTGTCGAAGCTGACGTAGCTTTAGGCTGTACCTGTTGTTTGGAGAGTTGTAGTTGCTCGACGGCGGAGAGTTTCTTAGCGGGAAGCTTGGTTTTACCGTGCTGGAGGAGCAACTTTTTGAAGTCTAGACGTGAGGTGGACGATTCCTTTTTGTCGCTGCACGCCCAGCTTTGGCGAGAGCGGCTCTCCAGTGGCACTTGATCTATGTTCGTGTTGAAGTCCATGTATTCCCCGTTGTTCGGGGACCAACTCAGTCGCGACTTCGATTTGTCCAAGTACCCTGTTTCCGGTTTAACTACTTTCGAGGTGAGCGAATTCTCCGAGCTGACCGGGGATAAACTGCTGTTGGATAGATTCGGGGAACCGCGGTCCTCTTCAGGTTGAATATTCATCCGCTTCTTGCTCTTGTGTATCACAGCGTACAACTCGTCCGTGCTCATCGTGGATTTCTTCGGTGAGAGCAGTATATGGTCCAAGTTGGCGGCTGCTCTCAATTCAGGACCTTTTGAAGGCGTCGACGAGTGAAACCCGCCCGGAGCTATCCTCGGATCAATAGGAGATATCTTAAAGGAGACGTCGGTTTGATGATGGTTGTAGCGCATCGGCGAATGCGTAGCATGCACCTGGGGCATCTGCACGGGAATACCCAAGTTCTGATGGAGCGGTTCCCGATCGTTGAATATCTGTCTCCTCGTGTACTTCCTATCCATGCTGTTCGTTCCCAATTGCTTCACGCCCAAACCACGCATGATGTCAGGCGTCACCGAGCGGTCGGGATGTTCGTACTGCGGCTTCCTTGCAGGCATCGTGCTGTAGTTGGTGGCGCCGCGACGCATCATGCCAGCAGAAGTGGTGCAGTTCCTCTCAAAATCTTTCGATAGCGCATTGGGATCGTATCCGTATTCAGGCGGCATCGGTGGATACCTCGATGGTTGACGATTAGACGGTGAAAGTGCTCGTCCTGCAAAACCAATTCGAAAAGAAAAACAAAATTGTATTTTTTTTTTATTGTAGTTGTATCCATCGGTGAGAACTTGCGTTGCGAATATAATCGTGCTTCGCAAAACTTCGATAATATTTGAAAAGCTCACCTTTTTGTGTTCTGTACAATGGTGCTCAATATGAATGTGCGAAATAGAAACAAGCAGAGTGCAAAAAGTACGAATAATAATAGACTATTCCATGCGGATTTTCCGTGCAGCGATAGAACAAAACAACAACAACAACAGAGGGAAAAAATGTAACTTTTTGGAGCGGAGTCAGCAACGAGCGACGAACGGCACACAACTAAATATGTACAAACAATAAAACGGCTCGATACAAAGAGGGAATGCCATTACAATAGAGAAAGAGGAGGACCAGAACATGTGTATGCACTTTACATTTATTACAAGAGACCCCGAGATGCTATGAATCATGATTCGTCGGTCATATGTGTCATCACCAAGTTCTAGATTGAATTTCGTTTCCATTTCATTATTCGATTAAACCCAATTTATGTCAGTGCAAGTGTAAACACCTCCACGTATTTATCAGCATAAAAATGTGTTTCCTTTGTTTCTTCTTCTTTTGTTTTTGACTTTTTATTACAAAATATATAAAAGAAATATTACATCGATGCATATATAAAAATATTATTTATATATAATAAAGTTGGCATGCAGATTATTATGTACAACTAATTTACACATATTTATATATATATATAAAAAAATATATAATAATTAAAAACAAGGAACAAAAATAGTGCGCGCGAATTACAACAAAACATAAATCCATGCAAGTACACAAGGCTACTTTTCAATTCAATTAAAATTAAGTAAGATAGTAGTAAATTTTGTACAGAATCAGTCTTTAAAAACAAGTAGTAGTAGTCATAATAATAATATAATAATTAAGGCAATTTTTTCAATTATCACAATTCTGACACGTGTTTTTTTTTGTGTGTAAATATATAGATACGCACATACGACAAACAAACATACAATAAGTGCTCTAAAATTAATTTAAAGGAAGACAAAGTTTAGAGTTTCTGAACTCTCAAAACGTATATAAAACAACAATTGCATGCACACGTGTCTAAAACAAACAAACAAACAAAAAAAGAAAGAACAACACATCGGGTGGATCGACATACATGAATTAGCCATATTCATTCGCGATGTTTTCAACATAATTGTTTTTTTTTGTTAATCGTTGCGATTGTTCAAAATAAGAGCTTCGAATGAATTTCATTGTTACGGACAAACCACCTAAAGCAATAACGTTGTTGTTTTTTTGAGAAGTTGCAATGAATATGGCCAATCACCAGAAGAGTTACGAATATGCGAGTCTACAAAATCCAACTTTTATTTTTAAATTAATTTAATAAAAACAATTGTAGTTTTTTTTTTAAATATTCTTTCAGGAATCAAAAACGTATATAGAAACTGTTACACAGAGATAATTGGAATTTATTATTAAGCCGGAACTAAAACCACATTTTGCGTGTAATAATCTGACCTGCTGCGTATATGAAGACAAGCGCATAAGGTTTCTTTAAAATTAATATTGTAAAAGTATTATAATACTTTCGTATCATTGAACTCTAACTGAAATGAGATTTCGTGTATTAGTTCTTAATCTGTAATCTAATACTGTAACAAGTGTAGGAAACCTTTTATTTGGAATTATAAGAGAGGTATGATTTATTTATTTTTGAAATTATTGTTTTACTATGTGAAATTATAGTTTATAATTTTTACATCGTAGTAAGATTGATCCTACCTTAAGAAGTTGATTTTGTAGACGCAATATTATATAAAACACAGATGAAAGAATTAAAGCCATAGAGAAGGGATGATGGTTGTGAGGGTGAAGAAAATGACGATGATTGAGGAGGAAAAAAATGTCCCATTACCAGCAAACATTGTGCACAAAAGTGGGCGATGACACGTTTCATCGATTTTCGCGTAAAGTTACCAGATCTCAGTGTCAGCGGTGGAAATGGATAAAACGCGAGCGCGATGCTCTGAACTGTCCGCAGGAATGATCACCCTGCTCGGCGGGGAGAGGATGTATTCCTGCGCAGGATCCTGTAGGAACGAGTGGCACCGTTTCTCGCACAGCTTCGGAGAAACTGTCGCAGGGTAATTGATTCGCTCGCGCCACAGTTCAGCCGCGAACTCTTTCTCGATCTGATCCTCGATGTCCAACAGTTTGGACTCGAAGGTTTTAATGATTAAGGGGGCTTGCGCCATCCGGTAACTTTCGCTGCGCTTGATTTTGTTGCATAACTGCTTGTTGATCTTACCTTCATCGGGTGCGGCGACGGATGAGACGCCGCGCGGTTCTTGCATGTGGACGTATGCGCCGCGCGCGCTGTTATTTGGCTTTGGGGACATCGGTCTTGGACATACTATGGTGGAAGGAGGCATGCGAACTATTTCTGACGTTCCAGACGATGCTTTAATTACCACTTTACCTAATTGTGGCGACAGAGGCCTGCTTTCGTCAACCATCGGAGGCGCTCCACTGCGGTGACCTTTAGAGTCCGGCACCGGACGTATGGTCTTCGGGGTGCGATGGCCCAGAAGTGGGCTTTGCACCGGAGGAGACGGCTTCACGCAAGGGCCGGGCTCGAAGGTGGTGTGAGCGCCCTTCCGCCTCTTCAGGCTATCCGAGCTGTACACCACTTTTCCTTCGGCGTTCAGAGTGACGCGCGCTCCTTTCCTTTTCCTCTCCAGCGAGTCCGCGGATGAAGAGCTCTGCAGATTGTTTTCCGGATCGTTGCAAGGAAGTTCATTGAGCGAGATGTATTCCGTTTCCCTGATTTTTCCCGACAGCACCGTCTTCAAGTTGCGATTCACTACATCATTGGCGTAGATGACCTTCTCGTTGTTATTCTTCACATCGGCAATAGTCACGTAATCACCAGCGTCCACTTGATCCGCGTTCTTAACAGGAGACTTGCTTTCCCTCCTCGAACCCAAATTGCTGAAGTTCAATTTCAATTTTCCGAACATATTGTTGAGAGGAAGGAGCGTTGCTTTGATGATCGGTTGCAGCTGGACGGGAGACTTCTCCTTGATCGTCACCGAACCACCGCTCGGCGATGGAGCTCTGTATTGAGCAGATTTCTTCACTTCCGTCACCTGTGTCTCGATCGTGGCGTAACCAGTTTGCGGGTTCACGTTGATCAGCTGCACCGTCAAATTATTGTTATTATTCTCGCAAGGCTTTATCGGGAGGTTCAATTTCGTCTTCGTGTCGTTCTTTGACCCGAGGCAATCCAAATTGTTGTTCATCAGCGTCACGTCTTGGCTCTTGACGCTCTCGTCGTCGCTCTGCGAAGGCGTGATCACGCACATGGAAGGGATACGGCTCGAGTTGATGGTGGTCTTTACGCGGATCCTTTCTATCCGATCCGCGCCCTCCATGTCAGAAGATTCGGAAAATTCGAATTCCGATCCGCTACGCATACCATTCGGACTGCTGATTGACTCTATGGGGGAACTGGATGTGTTGTGTCCGCTGTCCGGAGAGACGTCTCCGTTTGTTTGCTTATGGATTACAGCCACGACCGTTGCCTTGTTGTTATTGTTGGCAGGGCTACGCTTCACGGTGCCGGTCTTGTCGCTACTGTAATCTCTTTCCAGAGAGCTTTCGGGCGAATTATCTTTGCCGGATAGTTTGGAGAGGGAGCTCTTGCGCTCCGGAACGGCCGGACCTATGATCAAAGACCTACTGCTCTCGGACGCCCTGAGCGTCGTGCATACTGTGCCGGCCGAGCTGGTCGTTGTTGAAGTCGAGCCTTTCCCGAAGAGCTCGTATTCGTTCTCCGCGCTTAATACGGTATTGTTCGAGCTGGAATTCGAGAAAGCCGTCGTGGAATGCAATGGGGTGGCGGGAGAGTCCTCCTCCTTCAGCGTCTTAAGGCCGCTGTCCATATGGAATGATGTATAGTAGCCTTCGGTGTCGCAGGAGTAGACCGAGCTGGTCTCGCCGTCCTCGTGAAGGTCGTGTATGATGTCCGGCGTTAAAGTGCCCTCGCTGGTAGAAGTGGAGGTGTTGTTGAACCTCCTTCTACTGCACACGGAGCTCGGAGCGTGCTGGCTGAGAGAGTTATTGGAGGTTGTCGCGGAGGGTGTGGATTTAGGTTGCGTGGTCGCCGTCGTGATCTCTGACCCGATAGACGCTCTTCCGCTTTCCGAGCTGGCACTCCAGTTTCCGCTGGACGAGTGTGGCTCGTCTTTGTTCTCGCCCGACCTCCTCAACCGTCTCTGGGCTGAGCTGTCCCGCAGACGCACGGACGCGATATTCATTGCGGCCGTTAAAGGCGTATTTATTGGTATGTTAATGCTGGACTTTTCCGACGAAGAACACGAAGGCTTTCTCTCATGCAGCGTTTTCCTCTCCTTATCGACGCTTCGCTTCCTTCGCACCGTCACAGTCTCGTATATATTAACATCTTCCAAATCATTACTGCTCTTGTTGCCTCCATCGTTAGACTTCGAACCACTACTACCAATCATCTTCAGGCGATTCTTGCCCCATTCCTTGATGCTATTGAAATGAGACTTCTTGCATTCCGGCGATTCTTTCTTGCTACTCCGCAGCAGATCGCTGCTTTTTGATCGCGACACGATCACTGCCTGTTCCTGTTCTTCAGCTGGAGCAGCAGAAGTCTGCTCCTCCCTGTTGATTAATGATCAGCAATTAGTATTCAAAAGAAAAGAAAAACAAAAAAATAAGGAAACATGCGTGTTATGGGTGTATTTATTTATTTTTTTTGGTTTGAATGTAGTTTGGGAGTATTCATGCAGAGGATGTTCGAGCCACGTTGCACTTACCCTCCGGTGATCAACGCATCCCTGATTTCCTTCTGGTCCGTTCCCGCCAACGTATTACGCCTCCTGTTGCGCGGCTTCCGATTTCTCGTCCTTCTCCGTATCGTGCTGCCATCTTCGTTATCCTTTTCCAAATCCCCGTGAAGCAGAGACCTCCTCTGCCCGGACATCCGGTCGAAACTCTTTCCAGTTATATCCACAGCCACTATTTCAGCAGGGAATCTAAATTTCAAACAAAATAAATATCAGTTACCTAACAATTCAAAGAAAAGCAAATATTTATATTAATAATAAAAAGCTTGAACTTTCAAGATAATTAAAATTCCAATGACTGTACATATTCATTAAACTATTTCAAAAAATATTACTTTATACTTTCACTATACTTGTATATGTCCAAGTATCCAGTGTTCGAGTCACGGATGTGAGATATTATGCTCTGTTGAGTAATAACTTTAGAGGACAAAAAAAAAGGTAGGACTTACTTTAAAGCTACGACTTGTAGTTGCTCTTCGGGCGAGGGGAGCTTGTGATCGATGGCCTCGTCATCAGAGACCATCGTCCCATCAGTCAGGTCACCATCCAGAACGGTGGTAGTGGATAACATCCTGGGACCGTCCGCAGCGACGGTCACGTCTCCAAGGGCTTCGGTGGAGGTCCATCTTCTTAGATCCTCGATCACAGCTGGCTGCGAAACAAAAAGCGGATATGCATCGTCAGCAAAAGCCGGAAACTTTAGAGGATTTCCTGCCCGCAGGGCCACTTGCTTATTGTTCGAAAATGTATGTTCCCCACGGGACCAATCCTCGTTACCTCACGTGCTTCGACAATAGCGGCCAATATCACCCTCACGGAATCTTCGATCACGTAATTGTGCGAGCCAATTAAATAATGCGGGGCGATTCGTTAAAGCGTAAACAGGAAACTTGTCGCGCTATGCATTGTATTCGTATTTTCGGAAATAAACTTTATGCGCGCACGGACATTTCAAGGAGCGGATTCGAGTTACCGCACGTTGCATCCAAGAGGCTTTCCCTTCTTTCTTTTTTGTTTGTATTCTTTTCTTTACCGAGGCGAGGCATTCGATGATCTTCTCGCACACCTACCTCCAGGTCGTTGGTAGGTAGTACCACCCGCCGCGTACCTGCAAGTCAGCCACGCAACAACAATGGCCGTTGCTCAATAATATAATAATGTATGTAAATCGTTGCCGAATCGTAATGGTACATGAAGAAGAACACGAAAAAAAAAACGTGCACCATAATAATGGAAATTGGGTCAAGCCTGGATTTCTTCGGGACGATTTTTTTTTGTGTGTGCATATTTCTGAGGGCATCCTCGGGTCGATATGAATTGCAGACCCCCTCCTTCTGTATGTATCGTGTTATGTTGCTCCGCAATTGTGAGTCACGCCGAGGACCTTTTCGCTTTAACTTTAATAACGTAAGCGAGGAATATAAATATAAATAGGAAATAAACGGCGAGAGCAGCAGAAGTCCTCTTGTTTATTATATCGAGTCATCTAAAACGCTGCCGTCGCGGAATTGAATCTACTTAGAACGTAGTTTGCTTGCGATTACTCGGAACGACACACGAGAGGTCAAAACATCGCTCGCCAATTCTCAGGTTTAGAAATTAGCGCAATGCCTTTAACCCGAGCTAGAACTGTTTAACGTTTTTATTAAAACGATAGTTCACCGGGTCATGTACGACTGTAATTCGTATAATTAAAAGCACATGTGTCGGGAGGTTGTTTTGTACTTTTTCTTGTGTGTCTTCATATTCTACTCTTTCACTTCCTTGTGAACATCTATTATGAGGATGACAACAAAAAACGGGAAAGAATACAACAGATGAAAAAAGGGGGATACGGTTCTGGGAAGTTGCAGCTCACCATCCTGGTTTCGATGTCGATGTCGACTCGGTTCCGGATCTTCCTCCGTTTGGCGCCCAGCACCGGCGTGCACATGAAGAACCTCGATGAACGATGACCGTCACGACGCCACCTGTCCATCTGCCTCATCAGGTGAATCGGCGTCTTCGCCGCCGCCTCGTAAAGCGCCCGCACGGCGTCGGGACGCGTTGACGGCGCGAAGAGATTCGTGTCGTAGTCATGCTTCGCTGCGAAATGATCCTTCAGCAGTGCGAAACTTGCTATGTCACTTTCGGCTGCAAACAAAGAGAAAACATCAAAATTACAAACGAAATTAATACAAAAGGAATTGTACAGTGCGCGCGTCATAATTGCAGAACCTCCGGGCAAACGCGCAAATTGCCGTAATTAATGAAATGATTCTTTCCTTTCTTTTTTCTTTTTTTTGGTTTACGTTATCGCAATTACACGTTTTCGAAATGGGAATCAATTATTTGTACGTGTACGAACATTGATGGATTCCTTGCGTTGTTTCCAAGTCACGCGTTTTACTTCAATTACAAAAATCATCACTTTGGGGCCTCACATAAATACAGATCACGATAAACATTTTAACATACTTTCTTTAAACTCGTGACACATATTTATGCAGCAACTTACTAATTAAATATTCATATAATTGAAAGATGTTAAAAATAGAATTAAAATACGAACAAAGTATGCATTAATTGTTATTTGAAATATATTGATTATCGAAATAGATTGATTTCGATGAAGTGTCATGGGTTTGAGATGAAGATGATAATTAGGAAAAGAAGATATACGAAATACAATGCGTGAAGTGTTTGAGAGGATTACGGTTGAAAGCTCGTCGACTTGTAACGTATTGGTCAAGTCATTGGATTAAAATTAACATTTGAATCGGATCTCTTGTTACAACTTCTCGGATGCAACGGAAGAGTGAACCGGAGGACCCACGGTTTAAGTATAGAACACTAAATTTAGTCGCATCCGAGTGATAAATGTGCGTTCGAGGCTAATTTATGAAACTTGGCAATGAAGTCTTAATAGACCTCGGTCAAACTAAACGAGTGAAACACGGGCAACGATAAAACTAAATATAGTAGACACACACTCCGTGTGTATCGATCCAACAACGTTCATAATTAATTTCCGAATCGATTTTTTTTTTGTGGCAAGTCTGGATCGATTCCGGGAAGTGAAAAGAGACGTAGATGGAAATGGAAACAATGGTGAATGTTCACGTGTTTCGGGAAAACGTGAGCATGTAAATAGCGGTTCCCGTTGTGGAGAACGTGAGCGTCTGGAGCTGTTGCGCAATTAGCGCAAAGACCTGCCGAAGAGGCGGAGAAGGATTTTGCATGAAGGGAATAAAGCGAGCGAGCGGTGTAATGAAGGAGTCCTCTGTGGCGAGCGGCTCTTTCATGCACGGATTTCTGCATTTCCCGATGGCCACGGCTCGACCACACACAGGGCCCACCGAGCCACCCAAACGCAACGAGCGACCAAGAGAAGTCAGCCTTCAAACCTCACCCATGCCATAAGTCTAATCATATAGGCAACGGAGCGCGAGTCTCGCAAAACAAAAAGAAACTCCCGCAAATCGATGGTCGTTTTAATAATAACCAACGGCTTTATAGCGAGGAGGGTCGCGTTCGCTAAAGACACCAACAAATCATTTCCCACGATCGAGTTGTAAATTATCCGGAGGAAAATAAAAACTTAGGTAATCGCGCACCACCTACAAAGCTTTTTGCTTCTATCGAGGTTACTTTTATTTGCCCTTCCCGAAGAACTCTTTTATGCAGGCCATAATTTATTGTAAACATTTACTGCTCTGCGCCCACTATACATTCCTTTTGTGTGGAATCCATCAACTCGTTTCGTCAAACTTGATAATACGCCAAAGTGTCGACGTTTTCAGAGGAAATTCGCTCCGTAATGAAGGCGTAACGCACGTGTAAATTATTTACTAATTACGGAACATTTATCATTCGGCTCGGTATTTCTTCCTCGCATTTGCATCACAAATGCAGACGACTTCCTGCTGTGCATTTCAATCTCATATGTTCTCCGTACCTACGACTAAATACTACAACAACGGGTTGTGTCTTCGGTTTTCCGTTCATTATATTAACTGGATACATCATTTACCAAAGATACCGTTTTCCATTGTCTTTTCCCAGGCCTTTATCTATCGTGTAATATTCAGTTTAGAAATTTATCTCAGTCGAAAAGTTACAACAAAAAAAATATAGTTGCATAGTTTGTGAGTTAGCGAATTTTCTATGTAATAAACTAACCGAATTTATTACGAAAGTTTTAGATAAACGTTTCGCTTGGTTTCAGAGAGGTTTTAAAAGAATCTTTGTTATGTGGTTTTAAACTTAAAGAACCTTGAAAATTGAATAGAAAAATAGTTTTGTGATGTTATATGTAAAAAGTGTGTCCCTCACGGTTGGATGATTTATCTTATGTTGATGGCGACTCGTCCGTTCCATCGCGGTGCGTTCCCAAAGCAATCAATTACGCCAACTTTACTCTGTTGAATCCGAAGAATCCCAAATTAAATTGATGCTGTATCAGTGAGCACGATTTGTTTGCGCTCGCCCTGTGTCTCTACGCCGCACAGTATGCGCCCCGTCTGTAATGATTGGTCTTTATGAAGGATTGTTATGACCTGATGATGATTCGGTCATTTCTCATCGTAAACGTAATTCCAATATGTGAGTGTCCCCCGTCGTGGGCGGCCAAAGAGGAGGAGAAAAAAGATAATGTCCACGATACGAGGCCATGAAAACAAGCCATCCTCAACGCAACCCGAGATGCATCTTAAGATTCCTTCGGCGAACGATCCGTGACTACTTTTCAGAAACAATATTGAAACACGAGCAAAGAACGCGCGCTCTCTCTCTCTCGCTCTTTCTTATTTATAGCAGTAAATTTCCTCGACTCTAGACTCCTGAGGATCCCGAAAAACTCGGGAGGAACGACGCGATTAATCATCCAGAACAAAGTGTATTCAGAACTAACTATCAATTTAAATCATAACGGACGTGGCGCGTTGTTGAGGAAGAGAAGAGAAGGTGACTTAGATCTTTAACACGCGGAGACCGCGGCCTTTGATGGTCGGGGGAAAAACGAAGGAGACGAACGGTGGAGTTTCAATCGGGGAATCATAATATTTAGACTGGATTAACTGACAGTAGCGATGCTAATAAATCGATGGTCGTAAGCGAGAACCGTTCCACTGCAGACATTTATTTATAGTTGAGAGGACCTCAGCCATTCCTTCCTCGCCTTCGACTTGATGTTTGCAACGAGTAAATGCAACAGTCATTCTCAATAAAGCAAATAGATTCTTACTTACAAATAGGTTCTCTTATTTATACCTTTTTTTTATGAAAATCTATACAACACTTTGAAAATAACTTTTAAAGCATTAAACAAAGCGAGTTGAGAAAAGTAACAATTTTTCAATTGAATTTGGAAACTAACACAGTTTACTTTTGTATCCTGAAAAAACATATATAAAGAATGATAATATCATAAACAAACAATAATACAAACGTTACAAACTTCAGTAATAAAATATTAAAACGGGCATTGTTCGACAATTACTCTAAGGACCACCAAAACGGTGTAGTAAAGATAGAAAATGTGAATAAACTAATATGTAAATAAAAATTAAGGTGCGTTTTGTATAGAGAATATTTCCAAATGAAGTTATTCTGAAAATTTTAACAAGAGGAATATATAGAGCAAATCATCGAAATTGCAACTAAATTTTCAATATAATTTAGTTGAACATTATTGCACAGCTGAAGTATTTGCAAATTGCAACTGGTAGTTGATTTAAAATGTTAACAAATCCCCGTGGTACAACTGCATACCTGAAGGAGGAGATTTGAACTTTCGTTATAAATTGCGGTGTCCGATTACGGGCGGCGGAATTGATTACGCAAAATTCAGCTGAAATTGCGGGTGCAAAAGCAAAATAAATTGGCATTTGATCTGCGCAATGCTGAGTACGTTCGTATGTTTGCGTGTAATACGAGTCTTTTATCTGGTGTGGCATAAAGAGAAATGGGTGTTTGCGAATTGCGCTGAACGCGAGAGGACGATGATGATGGTGATGACCTTCCAGAGGCTTCGGCTAATGGCATACAACCACTCGATTACGAAACCGACGGTGGTGTAATAGTATTGTTCGGTTGTGGCCGTTTATACATATTTAGTGTTTTTTTTTGCGCGCAACAGCGAAAAATTCCGCCGGGGCGCATCGGCCTTTCCAAGAACACCCAACGAGATGGCAATAACTAAAGAACAGGCCATTCTACTATTGTCCTGTCTGTTACGCCGACAAGTAGATACGGCCATATTAGGCAGTCCACGGCGTTAACGCTTTCCGATGATGGAGGAAGGTCGTAGACCCAGAGACGGACGCGTGCCCCGAGTCCGTACATACATACATACACACAATATACACACCAACTGCACACGCATACTGCAAGCAAAGAGGAGGAGGAGGACATTCCCGAAAGCGATTGTGTAAAGGCAATTATTTATGGGCCATAACGATCTTCAGGAAACATTAAAGGAGAGAAAGCGACGCACGAAAAAACAAACGAAGAGCCAAGCTAGGAGAGCGAAACGAAGAGGAAGCAGCGTAAGTGAGCTCTTCGCCGCGCCGTCTCTTTTTTGGACTTATCTCGACGTTTATAAATAAAGGCGAGAAAAGGGATCTAATTTAGAAGCGGTTCCCATTAGGTTGCGCTCCTCACCAAAACCGAAACGCATCCATCTGCTGTATTAAGGAAGATAATCCGAACGATTGATACATCGTCATTCTACTTCTTCTTCATCATCTTCCTCTTCCTAGATTCGCGCCGCCTGCCGTCTTCGGAATCGTCGCGAAAAAAAATATAATAAAAATCCCGTTCACCCGGTTTTTCTTCGCAGCGATGGGAACCGAACCGGCTCTCAGAGAGAAGCTTCCTTTTCCGGAAAAAAATTGCTGGCATCGAGTCGATGATCTCTCTCCTTGCCCGTTCGATAAAAAAAAAAAACGATTCGCAGGACCTTTTTACAGTCAGAGGAGACAGCGCCAGAAGGAGGAAGACGACGGCGCGCAAGAATCGAAAAGAGAAGAGTCAGAAGGTTTCCTTATAATTAAATTTGCTAATCCTGGATGCATCTAATTATAGCGACGGTTAATTTTAGTTTTCTTTCCCTAGCTGCCTGCCATTCCACATGTCTCTTTCTACCTGTGTCTCGTCAACGTCTCAGGGGTTGAGCGAAGCACGAAAAGAAGAAGCTTGTCTTCTTCTGCTCAGCTCAGTCTTCTCGATCGATACAGCCAATTATATTAGCACCTGTCTAGTCGCACAAAATATGTGTGAGCAGAGGCTATAATAAAAGCCTTGAACTTGTGCCAGAGTGTGCATTGAACTTGTCTCCTGAGCACACGCACTCTCGCAACGTGTACGTACTCGAAGAGTACAGAAGAGAGACCAAGCGTCATCATCATCAGCGACAGCTGCCGTAGGTGTGGGCGTATTTCCGGTGCCCGAAAAATCTTCGAACCGCGAATTCCTTCAGAAGCTGCATTAGAAGGACGTCAACCACTTCCGCATATCCTCACGACTGTTGTAACCCGATGCGGAACCTCCGGTTCTTCTCTCTCTATCTTTCGTTTTCTTTTTGTCCTTCCTCATTCCGACTCGATTCATCAACTCGCGCCGCGAGAAAACAAGATAAACGGAATATTTATTGCTCGAAAACATTAGCTTAATGACCATTGATACACGAGTACTCCACTACATTTTTCTCTTTCTCTCTCTCGGCTTCTCTCAAGTGCTCTTGTACTGATTACAATTCCAATATAAATTATCTTCATTCTGGTACATCCTCTCTATTTAAAACCGCTCCCACAGTCCTCCACACCGCTTAGCTTACACATCCATATTCATACTATAATAATTTAAAGACATTTACAATAACGCATATTTCCTATTCAAAATCAAGATGTTACATTTTGCAATTTATCATTTTATAAAAAGTGTTGAAATTACAATCTTTCGATCAATCAAAATATTACAACATGTAGAAGTGAAGATTCAACTGTAATTGTAATAAAATGTATCCTCATTTCAATACACCTATTTTCTATATATATAAAACTTGTTATAACGAATTTTTCCTATTGACAATCATGATGTTACAAAACGTGATTTATCACTTCGTAAAAATACAAGTGTAGCAACGATTGATTTACAATCTTCATATCAATCAAGACTTATTACAACATGAGCCAACCAATAGATATGTCGAAATGAAGATTCAACTGTTCTTGCACTGATTGCAATTATCACTCTAACAATTAAATTTTACTTGAAAATCTAGAAATGAATAACTAAAATTGTAGTTATTAATATCATATTAAGGTTTATTACCAATATTGAAAATATTGAATTAACCTAGAAGATTTAAAGATTAAATTAAATTACATGTTATTAACTAGCTTCGTAATAACATGACAATACGAACTTAATTCATAGATTAAACAGAGATTAGTTCTTGAAAGAGGTACAGAAATCATTGGTTCACAATCTGAATATCAATTGGAACATGGACCAACTAAATGGAGATGTCGAAACGAATGAGAGAATGAACAAAAATAAAGAAGTAGTATTAAAGGAGAGAAAGGAATTAATGATAAATATTTTGTGCAACCGTTGAGGTTGTTTACCGTAATCCGCGGTGCGGTTTTATTAAATAACATAAAAATTCTTGTAATTTCATAACGGTGCCTGCCCGAGGAACAATCCCGCCACTGTGAAATTCGAAACCGAAAAAGGTATTATTTCGTTTTCTGGTTTTGCCGTACTTTATATATTGCACTTCGTGTACAATTGTATGTTTTTGGTTTTTTTTTTTGTTCGTTTCTTCTTCGTTTGGTTCTCGGATCGCGAGTAATTTAACAATTAGTATTCACGCGGCGCAGACACGTGCCCGCTTTTAAAGGCAGCTTTTGGTTCACATACTGAATTAATTACTGGGAAGGAAAACACGTTGCCCACTTTTCGAAAAACCCACGCAATTACATTTCCGATTCCAAATCGCGATAGGCAAATCCAATGCATTTCGACTTCATTTAGACTCCTCTGCCTTTTTATTTCACAGATTCAGTTAATTAAATAATGTACAGATCTTTAGTATTCAACTGAAAAAAATCCCATCTTCATTTGCTTTCATCCATTTATTACAAACTCTTTACTATTTTCACAAATTTAGTTCTTTTAATGCTGTATGATCTCTGGATTTCGTTCAAAAAGATGAGGTTTTTCATTTCAACTCTTCTGGTTTAAAACCGAAAAGATGGATCCTCTTCAAGTTTTCACTTATTTCATATGAACTTCGTGCTTGAACAAGACTTAGTAAGTAGTAAACAGAGGTGGTTTTGCAATAAGCACGATCGATACAAGCGACGCTATTAACATATCATTCGTTGCACGCTTTTATTCCAAGTTCAACCGCTCCAGTTTAATTATAGCGAGATTCAGAAGACATGAGAATAGCATTCTACCAGTATTTTTAAAGCACTTTGTTGGAAGCTGCCCGTGTTTGCAATAATATTTACATAACCTACACCAATTAAAATCCTTAATTGTCTAGAGAAAACAAACACCATTTTACTTGTTGATGAAAACACAAGGCAAATGCATTTACTTTTATTTTTTTAGATATATCAACAATCTCTTTGAAAAGTTTGGTAATCGAGAGTTGTAGAAACAACAATTTCACCGACTTACATAATTATGATGCATGTGTTAATCGAATCACGAAATTCCAGTTTCAGTCGCTGTTTTTAAGTAGATTTAGTTATACATCTACTTAACATTTGTGTGGTTTCATCAAACCTATCTTCCTAACTGCTATTACTTCTCTAGATAAATTCTACTACTGTTTACAATTTGGAAATACTCAAATTGGTCACGTACTAAATTTAAACTTCTTGTCTAATTACCGAATAAATGTAATTTTCTACAATATTTTAACATAATTATGAAGAAAATAATGAAATTTTTCGAAAAATTAAATATTTAACGAAACTAATTACGCAATGCAAATGATGCGAATCTCATTGACCTAAATTATAATTCGAAATGTAATTAATCTGCATTAATTGCACGCGAAATTTACACGGAAAACACGCATTGTTTTTCCAACACTTTCTTAAATGAAACCGTACGAAGGGAAAACGCGTTGTTGCGCAAAAAAATACAACAACAACGATTTTCTACTTATTACATGACGTGCACTAATTAAAAAAACCTATTTTTAACCGCGCACTTTTTTTTCCTACAGTATAATTTGTTTATTTCAAGTACTGTTGAATAAATATGGAATTTGGACTTTGCAATTTCATTTGCGCTTTGTCAAAACAATATAAATCAGTCTGACTACATATAAACAATTTTCTTTTAGTACTTTTGTATTATTTTTATTAATTGGATAACAATTTCTTAAATTGGCAATTAATATATTTAATCATGAGATTATTAACGTTTAACAATTAGTTTTATAAATAATAACGCGAAAATTGCCAATTACAAATCCAATTAAGAAGTTTTTAATGATAAATTGCAACGTTTTTCTCTTTCGCTAAGTGCGCTTAGGTTAAGTGAGTCATTGAATTCAATGTAATAATAACAATAAATAATATTTATTGGTACTAATAAAATCAATTATAATTCTCGTAGTTCATGCAATGATCAATTAGTTTTAGTAATTATGTTAAACCGAATAAAAATTATTGTTGGTTGTTAATCATATGATTATTGAATATTAACTCTACAGTTTTCGTTTAGTGCAATTGAATTTGTTAGTGCGATCATAATGAGTTAACTAAGGACTTCTATTATCCATTTTAACCGAGAAACACGTTGTTAATATCGTTTAAAGTTTAGTTTTGGGGGTCGATTCCGAAAAACTCCCCATTGTCCGAGGATAATGGAGTACCCAATTTTATTACTAACATTTTTGAGTATTTAACATTTGCAATTCAGATTTTAACAATAGTAAAAAAGTTACAGCATAAAATTAGAATTTTCATAAAGTGTCATAAAAGAAGCGTTGCCATTTAATTTTGTCGACATTTTTTTCCTGTTGAGGTTATGTAACTTTTTACTTGACAGTTGTTTAGCGAGGAGTATCCAATTTTATTATGAAAATTTTTGAGTACTTAACATTTGCAATTCAGATTTTAATAATGGTAAAAAAGTTAGAGCACAAAACTAGAATTTTCATAGAGTGTCATAAAAGAAGTGTTACCATTTATTTTTGTCAACATTTTTTTCCTGTTGAGATTATGTAACTTGTTACTTGACAGTTGTTTAGTGAGGAGTATCCAATTTTATTATGAAAATTTTTGAGTACTTAACATTTGCAATTCAGATTTTAATAATGGTAAAAAAGTTAGAGCACAAAACTAGAATTTTCAAAGAGTGTCATAAAAGAAGCGTTACCATTTAATTTTGTCGACATTTTTTTACTGTTGAGGTTATGTAACTTGCTACTTGACAGTTGTTTAGTTAGGAGTATCCAATTTTATTATGAAAATTTTTGTATACTCAACATTTGCAATTCAGATTTTAACAATAGTAAAAAAGTTAGTGCACAAAATTAGAATTTTCATAAAGTGTCATAAAAGAAGTGTTACCATTTAATTTTGTCGACATTTTTTTCCTGTTGAAGTTATGTAACTTTTTACTTGACAGTCGTTTAGTGAGGAGTATCCAATTTTATTATGAGTACTTAACATTTGCAATTCAGATTTTAACAATAGTAAAAAAACAGTTACAGCATAAAATTAGAATTTTCATAAAGTGTCATAAAAGAAGTGTTACCATTTAATTTTATCGACATCTTTTTCCTGTTGAGATTATGTAACTTTTTACTTGACAGTTGTTTAGTGTGGAGTATCCAATTTTATTATGAAATGTTTTAGGATTCAACGTTATTATGTAAAAAAACAAATTATTATGATGACTACATGAATTATGTTTAGTGTAATTGAATTTGTTAGTGCGATCATAATAAGTTAACTAAAGACTTCTATTATCCATTTTAACCAGGAAACACGTCGTTAATATCGTTTAAAATTTAGTTTTAGGGGTCGATTCCGAAAAACTCCCCATTGTCCGAGGATAATCAAATCGCATGATGGTCGAGGGTGGATTTGATTTATTATGCTTCGTCGAGGTAAGAGACTTTGTATGAACCACATGGTGCCGTTTTACCTAATGCTCTCCTCATTGTGGTTGTTGTTGGTATTGAGTGTGTGTCTAGAGAGGAAGACTCGGTGGACAATGTGGGACATATGTGACGATTGATTTACTATTTAATTGCATAACTGTTTATGCGGGGAACAATGGCCGAAACGAGTTTCGTTTAATCACCGGCGCAACAGCAACCACCACCACCTAACAGCGACGCCGACAGCGATCCCGAGGAATGCTTCATTAAAACTACACTTGCCGCAAACAAAAGGAAGAACGATGCCGCAGCAGCAGCCTCCTCCGAGAGACATCTTAATTAAAAGATTTCACAGATACACGCCGCACGATTTCTTTTTCTCTCCTTCTTCCCTCAAAGAAAAGTGCTTTTTAATGTAGACCAATTATTGCACGGCAAACGGCACACGTTTCCACCTTTATTTTTATCTTAAACGAGGTACCACCATACAATCCGTTCGTTTCTCTCCTCTCTTCGCTTTCATCAACGTATTTTTGGATGGTGTACTTAAAAAAGATACTTCAGTTCGGAGACGTAACTAAAGAAGTTTTTTTTCTCCATTCTTCAGAATCCTCAATGCACCAATGTTTGAAGATGTATTTAAAACAAAAAAGTGGTTTTAAAATTAGAATAGTCTTGTTCTTTTAAACTGAAGCATTCTAATTACTTTATTGTCATTTCGTTTTCTAAAAATAAGTTTAAATCATTTACTTAAAAATGATTAAAAGGGAAAATATGATCCCTTTTAATCATTTACACTTAATGAATTTTATACTTTCAACAAATAACATTCAAATTCTATTGTCCACAAATGAAGCAAATTTTTGAATATCAATGTTTGTTATATGAAAACTTTAATGCTTTATAAAATTTCGCAAGGAATATAGTCAACATTAGCTTTTTAATCTATAATCTGTAATGAAATGATGTTAAAACGTTTATAATTGAAGTTGAAGTTTATAAATATTTCAGAAATTTATAGTGCTATAAAATAATATGTTGTAATTTTATAAATATTAATCGTTTTCGTAATTAGATTGGGAAAGTTGATGTAATAAAAATGTTGTTTCTGAAAGCAGCAATAACTGTTGCATTCTAGAAATCGCAAGCTATTATTAGATTGCCAAAGCTGCGAACTGAGTTTAGCAAAGCAAGCAATGTCGATATTTACATGGAACAAGAGAGCGCTGATAAGGAGTGGAGAAAATCAATTGTTGCAAAAGCGTGTACATCGATGCGCGTCAATAAATCAAAGACCGTCGTAATCTTATCGTTCGCAGAGAGGATGGATGATGATGCATGACCTGAGAGTTCCATCCACATTTCGTTCTGGAATTCCTCTCCCATTCAGATTCATGCACGAACATTGTCGGGAGAAAGCAGTTCGAAAATAGTCTTGAAAAATTAAATAAAGCGACGATGTTTACGCTAATAACAATAAATCATCATCGAAGCGAACGACGATGATTTATGTCTCAAAAGAGGATGCCACCACATGCGATGACTCGAAAAAAAAAACACGCAGAGGAAGTGCACCGTAATCGAATTATACACAAACAGGAAACGAATTAGGTTTACTGCCTATTCCCCATTGCTGCACCTAATCTAATCTAATCACTCTCCGACTCTATTTGCAGGTAACACCAAAAACAACACGTCGCTTCAAACAAAGTTATCTATATTTTAGCGCTCGTAATATATATTTTTTTAATAAACGCGTAATTTACGATAACTCGCGCATATTTATTCCGGTTCGTGTTACATAAAATTTAAAAGCTTGTGCCCTTTCAGGTTGCGCTTTGCGAAGTGAGCCATTTGCATTTAAATTGAACAAAAGCACGCGCTTTCCGCGCCTTTGGTGATGACTTTCGCAGCTTCCACTACTCTATCTCTTTCCTTCTCAACTAAATCTTTCTTTTTTTGGGCCTCACGTTTAGCTGATGTAAAGAGAGAGGACGTGTTAAACGTATCCTCTCGGACAGGACAGGAGTGATGGAGGTCCGACCGAAAGCGAAATATTATTATTAACACGAATGATTAATCTCGCAGCTAATATTTTAATTAATACAGAAACGCATATATGCAGCGAAAGCCATCAATCTCTTCGCCCCGGTGATTACCATATTAATTACACGAGCAGAAATGTATAGTAATACAAAAAAAAAGAGAAATGTACACATATATTGAAGCAAAAAGCTCTGTTTTCTAAGCGTATTTACTGCGGCGATAAATACCAGCCTCCCCACACGGACAGATTACATCGGTGTAATGTAACAGTGTAATTGTAAACAATGGGACAATAACCAGGTCCGGTATTAATTTAATTCAGTTGCGCCCATTCATGTAATATTCATCGGGACATCAGTTGTGTGCATGTTCTTCGCTGTGTCTCTCCTTCCTTTTTCATTCTCTGCCTGATCCTGCTGCCTCCACGGTCGTCCATCCTCGTCGTCGTCGTTCCATCCCGCTTGGTGTTCGACAAAAAAAAAAATTAAAGAGGACGAACGGAAACGGTTCAACGACTCGACGAAAATGCTGCGACCCAATGGAAAACAAAGAGAAACCCAAATACAATGGCCTTGCAAAATGGCAGAGACGTACTTTGCGAGAGCGCTCAGTCACAATCGTACTCGCAGAATGCGTTTCTTCAATGGACACAATAGAAGGATTCATCCTTCTCGGCTGTGTGTGTGTCTGTTGACTTTGCGAAAGGCGTTTACCTTGCATGATCATCAAAACAAACAAGATGTTTCGACTTCCGCTAACAAATCTAATTTACTTTTTTTTTATATAGACCATCAAAGAGTAATACAAATGTCAATATCAGTTTCAGATTTAGTACTTAACATCTGTAATTTTAATTTTAACAATGGTAAAAAAATTAGAGCACAAAATTAGAATTTTGATAAAGTGTCATAAAAGAAGCGTTACCATTTAATTTTGTCGACATTTTTTTCCTGTTGAGATTATGTAACTTTTTACTTGACAGTTGTATAGTGTGGAGTATCAAATTTTATTATGAAAATTATTGAGTACTTAACATTTGCAATTCAGATTTTAACAATAGTAAAAAAGTTACGAGCACAAAATTAGAATTTTCATAGTGTCATAAAAGAAGTGTTACCATTTAATTTTGCCGACATTTTTTTACTATTGAAGTTATATAACTTTTTACTTGACAGTTGTTTAGTATGGAATATCCAATTTTATTATGAAAATTATTGAGTACTTAACATTTGCAATTCAGATTTTAATAATAGTAAAAAAGTTACGAGCACAAAATTAGAATTTTAATAAAGTGTCATAAAAGAAGTGTTACCACTTAATTTTGTCGACATTTTTTTACTATTGAAGTTATATAAATTTTTACTTGACAGTTGTTTAGTGTGGAGTATCAAATTTTATTATATTTTTTTTTTAGTACTTAACATTTGCAATTTAGATTTTAACAATACTAAAAAAGTTACTAGCACAAAATTAGAATTTTCATATAGTTTCATAAAAGAAGCGTTACAATTTAATTTTGTTGACATGTGTTTCCTGTTGAGATTATGTAACTTGTTACTTGACAATTGTTTAGTCTGGAGTATCTAATTTTAAAATAAAAATTAGAGGCTTCAATGTTATTATGTTAATGTATTACGTCAAATTATTTTATTGCTTGACTTTATTAAAAAAAAAAACAAAATTTGTCTATGAAAATAAGTAAATTTAATCAATTTTCGTTATAATTACCGAAATTATGTATCTTTAACCATAAACAACATTTCAAGACACCAAAATTACTCGCAGTTAATACGAATTTTGAAATTTCTTGAGTTTACACGGTGTGACGGTGAGTCGTGGCTCAATTAGAAACGTAAAGTTCATTTGGAATGCAAATCTCGTGCATGCATTAGCGATTTATTATTACAAGACTCGATTATGATTTATGCCTAATTATCGGATCGTTTCTTTTTTTTTCTTCTTTCAATCGCACAGCTTACGCAAAGGCTTATATCTTCTTTCTCGTACGCATTAAAGGATTTCTTCTGTTTTAATTGCGTTTATCCCAGCATGAATTATATTTGCTGCTGCTGCTTAAGAAGCTTAACGCCAAATTTATGCGCATTTTTATTTTCCGTTCGCCATTAAAATACACAGATTATAAGAGGCCAAATGAGGGTATTATACAAGCATTCACATTCACTTTATTTCCATTTTTTTGGAGAGAAAATGCTGTACAAATATGAAGAAAAAAAACATTAAAAAAATATAAAATTTGTATTTAGATTTTTTCATATTTAATGCACAAAATTTGTTATTTTGGTTAAATAGGTCATACAATCAACGAAAACTTTGGATAAATTACTCCAATTCATTAATTGATTCACAACAATTTTGGATTTAACAAAAGTAAACAGAAGATTGAAGAGAGCTCAAAAAGTAATAATAAAAACATGTTATAAATAGAATGCGAACGTGTGCTGTATGAAAATCTATTCATAGCGGCGTTATGTAATGCCACCTATTTAGACTAGACAATGTAAAATACGCATACGTTCTTGAAATAAACGATACAAACAAAAAATAAATGAAATAAATTGAATGAATCAAATTTTACGTTCGCTTCGGAGTTTCATTCATAAAAATTAGGATTGTTACGTTCCACGTTCAACATCCGGATCCATTCACGCAGAATGGAACGCCACGAAAACATACATATATTGTTTTTGTTGTTTTATCCTCACTACATTCGGAATTCACTCTCTTCAGTTTCGCCACATCCTTGCTGCAAAGTTAGAACCAGTTTTTTTTTTCGTTTCTGATGCAGCAGGCTCATTCTTTACATACTTTCGATTTCTTTGTGTTTACCAGCACCGTTAGATCCAGTTCTTTTGATGCTACTATAAAATTTCGTTTCCCATTCATGAGTGTTTTCACAGTCATTTTTTTTAAGTGTTATTATTAATGATTTGAAAACAAGTTTTATTAAGAAAATATACAACATACATTGAGTAACATCAAAAGTTTATAAATGCAATGAGAAGTATACTTTTATAGTGAAAATGTACAACATTTCTTAAAAGGTTACAAATTGCAACATAAACATTGAATGTAAACAATAAAATACATTTTAATAAATATAAGAACCTTTCATGCATTTTTTTTATCATCACTTGAACTTTTCAAAGGCAATAACATGAAAAGTGCACGTTACGAGCTGCAGAGAAACGTTTTCCGATGTATTCAATTACCTGTAGGACGGTTTATATTTCACCGTTCCTTCGTGTATAATTAAAAGGTTAAGGCCTTCGAGAGTTAAAGTTTTTCGTCGCTGCACGCCTTCTTCTCATCATCCCATCTTGGGCGTTTTCAATTTACGGATAAAACCAAACGAAAACTTTGATTTTCATTAAGATCCAACTTAATTAGGATTACAATCATCGTCTGTAATTATTGTAATAGAAATTCAATTTTGTATTAGTGTTGAAGAATGTTTAGGTCTAGAAAATTGAAGTAATTACGAAAACTGCGTAATTTAAGTTATATAATTAAAAAAGTATTAAAAAGGATTGCAAGTAAAATAAACTTTGTTTATGTTACAAATGTGTTGATTATTCAATTAAATAAACTGTTTATTCGTCGAATTGAGTGAAGAAATGTCCTTGAATTGTTTTAAATAAAAAATAAATGTAATTATGTGATGTGAAAATTGATTTTATTTTGAAGAACTTTGAAAATTTAGAGCAAGGAAAATTTAAGTAAACTGTGTATTTAACTTTGTATCAAAATAAATTGCTAAAGTATTCAAGAATTTGTCAATAATTCAAGAAAATAAACAATATTACATTATTAAAATTTAATGCTTCAAGTAATTACATTACAATAAATATGAGAAACTGTGTTAATCTTGTTTATGCAATAGATTTGTATATGTTTAAACTAAACAAACAGAATGAGCAAATATGGGTAAAGTATTTTTTTTTTCCATCTTCGAGAAATCACAACGTATGAATCAATAGATACGAGAAGGTCAATGGATGTTAATAAACTCCGTGATTAAGTGATTACATAAGATCGCCTACGCGGATTTTGAGATATCCGAAGTAAATAAAGAAACAAAAAATCGTGAAAATAATTGTGAGCGAAACGGAAAAGACTTTTTGATTAATGGACGGACGTAAAAGGCGAAATCAATTTGTGGAATCGGGCGAAGAGAACGTTTAATTACGGAACACACGGAGACGTACTCGAATATGAAAATCGTTTGCAACGAGTGAAAGTTTTCCCGATGAGAAGAGAACGCCGCATGAGAAGAGAGGATTGTTTCCTCCAGTTTGAAATCGTTTAAAACCATTTGCATAATCGTCGCATCATTGCCCAATTGATACGAAACACAAAGGCAACAAAATTCGATATAAAAAAGAGGAGACAATCAAACAAAGAAACACACATGAGGAAGAGAAGAGTCAAAACAATTACTGCCTTGTTGTTGTTAAATAAAACCGTTTCGTGTGGGTGACTCCATTGAGGTTGTTCAACCTCTGCTTCATTTCGTTTCACGTGGAAACTAGTCGCCGGATTTCTTTTTTTTTTATATTAACATTTGCTCAATTGTTGTTGATGTTCTCTTTTTTTTAATTCATCGAATTCCGACGCGTCGCTAATTAGGATGGCTTTTGTTTATGTTTTTTTTGTTTTGTTTTTGGCGCTAATTGCGCTGCGATTGTTTATGCTTGATTATACGAACGCTAATTGTCCGGGCCTCTGCGGTTCGGAACACTTAATCACAATTTACTGACCATCATCGAGGCCGTAAATTCCGGCGTTGTTAATGCAATGAAATATTACCCAGTTCTCTCTCGCTCTCCCCCTTGAACGACTATACGATTCCAATAAAAAAAGGATAAATAAATCACGGGGTTCTTAATTCTTAAGCCTTTCCTGCGTTCGTCATGCACACAAATCCCGTGAAACATAAATTTAGATGAATTGAAGTTATTGTTCAATCGCTTTGTTTGCCTTTTTCCACAAGCTTTACGCGCTTCACCAACAGCAAGAATATATGTATTCATCCTTAACGAGAATCATTAATACTTATAGATTTAGTATTCAATAGAATCTGCTAATGGATGTAAGAAATTTAGTTTGTTTTCTACAACTTGAGATTTCATTTCATAACATTACATTTCTATATTAAATTATACATTTGATCAATGATTCTTATTTATTAATATTTCATCTTTTTACAAGATTTATTGAAAGTTCAAGTACTATAAGTTTCCTTGACTAAATCAAACTTAATTCCATATTCGTATTCATTAATTTCTAAATTGAAACTAATGGTACGTATTAAATTGACTAAATTAAAGCTTATTTAATATTACCACATAGAAAATAATAATAAACTGTTTGAATTAAATGTCAATGCTTTTATGTAATTATGTAGCGTGAGGTACAAGTATTGCTCGTTCGAAAATTGTACGTTTCAGCGGATTAAATTCGTCTCTAATGGGTTTATTTCATGTCGGAATTACGTAAACCCAAATCAAAACGGAAAGTGTAATTGCTGGTTCGGTTTAGTGGGATAAGAGAATAAAGTAATTTAGTTAATTAATATTAAATCTTAAATTAAAGTATGCAACTCGAAATGCATTTAACGGCCCATTAATTAAGTAACGGCTCGGTTTTATTTAACGGATGAAACCGGGCATTAAAGTATTTCATTAATTAAACATGTTAATATGTTTATTTCTGATTTTAAACTAATAATTAATTATATTTTTTTTGATTAAAGTTAAAAAAATATTACTTTTAGACTAAATTTTGTAAAGTCAACAGTTTTGTTACTGATGTTAAGAACTCAAAGAACTTCAATCTGTTACTTTTAGACTAAATTTGTAAAGTCAACAGTTTTGTTACTGATGTTAAGAACTCAAAGAACTTCAATTTGTTACTTTTAGACTAAATTTATAAAGTCAACAGTTTTGTTACTGATGTTAAGAACTTCAATTTGTTACTTTTAGACTAAATTTATAAAGTCAACAGTTTTTTGTTACTGATGTTAAGAACTCAAAGAACTTCAATCTGGGTGTTACACTTAAACAAATTTAATTGAATGTTTTGGATAAATAAAAGTTGAATTAGTTGAGTCAACAAAAAATGTCAAAGAAAAATTGCGCTCCGTCACTTTGTAGATACTTTAAAGAACTTGATTTAAAATACGAAAAAAATGAATCTTGTAAGGTAGATTTACATACTGTGAAGGTGTCAAAATTGAGTCGGCCACAATCGCCCGGAAAATCATAAATTATTCAGAGCCGCCTTTTGCGGTCCTCAGCAGCATCGATGCATTGAAAACGGAACACCATTGTAACGCAGTAATCCGGAGGGATTTATGCGGAACCAAGGAGCGCGCGCTAACTCGAAAATCTGCGCTCATTGAATCCGCACAGCGGCGATAATAATGTAACCCCGACGCGGTAGTGTTTACCCAACAGATTAATCCACTTCACGCACATTGATTCGTTCGTATTGGGGTGGTAGGTATTTCCAACCCCCCTAAATATTTCATACTCTCAATGTACAAAAAAAAAGAAATAAAAAAAAAAGATTCGTATCACGCATCTGCCCCATATCCTTTTTATTATACTCCAATTTCTGGGACACACCTTGTCCCGTTCATTATCAAGTGCGTCCCTCTTTTGTGTAACATATCCGAATGTTACATTTCTCACCCCTCCGAACGCAATCACAATAACGTGTTCGTAAATGCGTCCTTAATTGAGGCAACACATCATTCCGATTCGGTTCATCATCAAAAGAATTTCGAGGAGATTCGATAAGCGCGCAGAGGATTTATTATCATTATTATTACACACTGTAATTAAGCGTCGCCCCGATGTTTTAGATTCAAAATTTCATCACTGAAAAATCCAACTAAGAAGTTGCAGCGAGTATAATGTTGTCCCTGTTATTATTGTCGTTGCTTGTGTTGTTTCGAGAGCACGGGAAATTTACGGCGTTATATATAATATAGTTTAGTTACTACAACCAATAAGTTTTTAAAATTCTTGACACATTCGAACAATATCTTGAGTAAATGTTAAAGGAAAAACACCAAAGTTAATTGTCACAAGAAACTGTGTCAAATCTGTCATTTCCTGTAAAAAATCATCATAAAAATGTCTTTATATCATTTTTTCATATATTAAAATATATTTGTATTGTTTAATTTTGATATTTTTACCTTAAATTTAGATTGAAATCACTTCCGTTGAAAAGTTTGTGCAGATGACAGCTGTCACCTTGTGTCAAATCTATCATTTCGTGTAAAAAATCATCATATAAATTTATTTATATCATTTTGTATACATTTTACATTATATTAAAGAATATTCATATATTAAAATATATTTGTATTGTTTAATTTTGATATTTTTACGTTACATTTACATTGAAATCACTTCATTTGAAAAGTTTGTGCAGATGACAGCTGTCACCTTGTGTCAAATTTGTCATTTCGTGTAAAAGAATCATCATATAAATTTCTTTATTTCATTTTGTATACATTTTACATAATATTGAACAATCTTCATATAATAAAATATATTTGTATTGTTTAATTTTAATATTTTTACGTTAAAATTACATTGAAATCACTTCAGTTGAAAGTTTGTGCAGATGACAGCTGTCACCTTGTGTCAAATCTGTCATTTCGTGAAAAAAAATCATCATATAAATTTCTTTATATCATTTTGTATACATTTTACATAATATTGAAGAATCTTCATATATTAAAATATGTTTGTATTGTTTAATTTTGATAGTTTTACGTTAATTTTACATTGAAATCACTTCAGTTGAAAAGTTTGTGCAGATGACAGCTTGTGTCAAATTTGTCATTTCGTAAAAATATCATCATATAAATTTCTTTATATCATTTTGTATACATTTTAAATTATATTGAATAATGTTCATATAATAAAATATATTTGTATTGTTTGATTTTGATATTTTTACGTTACATTTGCATTGAAATCACTTCATTTGAAAAGTTTGTGCAGATGACAGCTGTCACCTTGTGTCAAATCTATTATTTCGTGTAAAAAAATCATCATATAAATTTCTTTATATCATTTTGTATACATAATATTGAAGAATCTTCATATAATAAAATATGTTTGAATTGTTTAATTTTGATATTTTACGTTAAATTTACATTGAAATCACTTCAGTTGAAAAGTTTGTGCAGATCATATAAATTTCTTTATATCATTTTGTATACATTTGACATAATATTGAAGAATCTTCATATAATAAAATATGTTTGGATTGTTTAATTTTGATATTTTTACGTTAATTTTACATTGAAATCACTTCAGTTGAAAAGTTTGTGTCAAATCTGTCATTTCGTGAAAAAGAAAATCATTATATAAATTTCTTTATATTATTTTGTATAAATTTTACATTATATGGAAGAATATTCATATATTAAAATATGTTTGTATTGTTTAATTTTGATATTTTTACGTTAATTTTACATTGAAATCACTTCAGTTGAAAAATACATAATTGTGGCAATAGATCATTCCGATTCGGTTCATCATCAATAGAATTTCGAGGAGATTCGATAAGCGCGCTGAGGATTTATTATTATTATTACACACTGTAATTAAGCGTCGCCCCAAAGTTTTATATTTGAAATTTCATCACTGAAAAATCCAACTAGGAAGTTGCAGCGAGAATAATACGGGTTTCTTTGTTGTCCCTGTTATTATTGTTGCTGTTGTTGTTGTTTCGAGAGCACGGGAAATTTACGGCGTTACGGTTTTCGACACTTCCGCTAATCGAAAATGCGACAATCCATTTTAACCTGATTGCATTAAGGACGTGGCAAATTTGATTTCGATGCCTTCCAGCTATTTTTTTTGTTGGGTGTCGGTGATGTATTGCCGCAATTACAAGGGCAATGGGATTGTGCGAGTGAAACAAGGTTAGTGGAGGTAGGGCGATCTATGATCATTCATCCGTAGCTTTATTTAGATTCACAGCAGCTGTACCGACGCTCACAGACACTGCAGCTGAAAAGAGAGGTAAGGCTTTCGGGAAGGAGAGGTTGAATGTCTGATAATTGACTTTCGGGATAAGGGATCGACCGAAAATAGATTTGTAGTCTCTCCATCTCCAGTTCCGAGTTCTTTTTTATTGCACCCTAGCAGTATGGGCGCAGTATGGAAGGAAGTTGTTACAATATTTATATTTATATTATGTATGAAAATAAAAATAAAAAACAGGACAAAGATCATTCATAAAGCATCATTAGGAACCTAAATTTGTCTGCGGTTAATTTAAGAACGGCAAATGTTTTCGTAAACAGTCGGGTTTCCTCCTTTCTACATCGAGAATAAAAATGCAATTCCCGGAAACATCGTGTTTTATATTTACGATTGAATTGATAACAACATTAAAGTAAATACAATTATTTCTTAGAAAAGTGTTTCGTAACGCGATACGTGAAATAATCGATGCAATAGTTTACGACATTAAGTGTTTAATAGAATCACAATTAAGGCCCCTATTCGTATACGAAACGGTCGCATGACTCACGTTTAATTGGAAATTAATTTCTCAATAAATTTGCAATAAAAGCTTCATTTCTCATCAATTATTTCTGTAGAATATAGTTTAGTTACTACAACCAATAAGTTTTTAAAATTCTTGACACATTCGAACAATATCTTGAGTAAATGTTAAAGGAAAAAAAACCAAAATTAATTTTCACAAGAAACTGTACACCAGTTGCGTTGAAGCGTATCTTACCAGTTGTTCCAAATGACAGCTGTCAGAGCTGTCATTTCGTGAAAAAATCATATCTTCATATAATAAAACATGTTTGTATGGTTTAATTTTGATATTTTTACGTTAAATTTACATAGAAACCACTTCAGTTGAAAGTTTGTGCAAATGACAGATGTCACCTTGTGTCAAATTTGTCATTTCGTGTAAAAAAATCATCATATAAATTTCTTTATATCATTTTCTATACATTTTGCATTATATTGAAGAATCTTCATATAATAAAATATGTTTGTATTGTTTAATTTTGATATTTTTACGTTAATATTACATTGAAATCACTTCAGTTGAAAATATTGAGGCAACAGATCATTCCGATTCGGTTCATATAATAAAATGTGTTTCGATTGTTTAATTTTGATATTTTTACGTTAAATTTACATTGAAATCACTTCAGTTGAAAAGTTTGTGCAGATGACAGATGTCACCTTGTGTCAAATTTGTCATTTCGTGTAAAAAAAATCATCATATAAATTTCTTTATATCATTTTGTATACATTTTACATTATATTGAAGAATCTTCATATATTAAAATACGTTTGTATTATTTAATTTTGATATTTTTACGTTAAATTTACATTGAAATCACTTCAGTTGAACGTTTATGTAACTGAAGCTGATGTTTAACGAGGCATGGTTAAATATAACTGACTTGAAGACAATATTTTATTATGACAATTTCAATGGTGCAATCAAATAATTTTATGTTTTAGTATAAAGAGAATATCTTGTTACCACATTCTAGTCCAACAATTTGAAGAAATTCATAAGAAAAATTTACATTTACAACTTTAGTATTTAATAATCTTTGACTATGTTTCTATACACAGTAAAGAAAATTAGTGATGATTTATTACTTTTATGATAGAAATTTCGTAACAAGTATTAGGATCAAACAAAGTTTGTAATATAGAATCGTTTAAGGAAGCATTCATAAATGCGAGTTGTCGACTAGGAAGGATGGTTTAAAGTTGCGTTCGCGCAAATTGAATGGATGCGAATTACGAAAGTCTGGGATTTTCTTCGGCGACGAATAAAGTTTCCAATACGAAAAGTTCTGAAGCGCGCAGCGAATAAGAGTCTTCGTGCACGGTATCAGGTGCAATAAATTACGTAATCGCGGTGTGCGTAGGTCGAGACGCGTTCATCGGATATTATTATTATTTATAATTGAATTTATGTCCAGAGACTCTCATATAAATTAAGAAGAAAACCAACACGAAGAGCATTATTAAACGAGTTCCCTTTACTGTTTTTTTTTTCTTCTCTCTCTCTTTTTGTTGCTTTGTATATGTATGACCGAGAGCTCGTGTTTGAATTCCCTCTGTTTTTATATTCCTGCTGTCCCTCCTTCTTCTCCTCCTGCTCTTCGGATTATACAGGCAGATGACCAACTGTTAAGGGTAGAGACCAGACGCATAAAGCACGACCACAAAGGGCGCAGCGACTGTGGGCCCCAGACATGTTATGCAAATCGCGCGCTTTTCAATGTAAAACAAAACGGTTTCCAAGTGCATCTGGCATCCAGTATTCACCACAACACACTCCTTTCCTCCAAAAAAATAAATATATAAACCAATGCGAATCGATTTATAAAGAAATACTACAGTTCACAGATGCGTGACGTGGCCAATACACTTAATTAATATCGCATTTACAAATCCCCTCGAAATCTCTATCCATCCCCCTTCCTGATCTGCAACATCTGCTTCAATTACAGATTTCAAGGTGTATTACATTTGGGGCGATGATCCTAAGTCTGGTAAACCACACGAAACGAAACTCGTAGGAGTTTCTCCGCTTCCTACGATTAAAATGCGGAGCCGGAGCGACGGAAGTTGTTCGATGTTTTACAAGAGTCACACGTCCTCTCTTTCTTTCTCCATTGTCTGCTGTCTCGTGCACAGAAAAATACAAATTAATTAACAGATTCCAATCGAAATTAGTCATCGCGGAAACCTTTTCGTTTCACCCTCGACGAAACGTAATCTCCAAGTTTTTCGGGGTGGGTTTCCTTCTTTGTTTTTTTTTTTCGGGTGATAAGCAGCGCCGATGCGGCTTCTCTTCTGAAGAGGAGTTTTTCCGTGTAATCGAGAAGAAACCCGAGGTGTCCGCTTTCCAACTTTTTTTGTTTTTGCGCGCGAAGAGTTAATTACACACGCACGCAAGAAGATTCCGCGCTTCGCTACGTACACCTCTTTGGCGAAGGCGCTCATTAAAGACGGATTATACCGGAGACGATAACGTGCTTCGCATCCGGAACGTTTGCAGAAGAACCGCCGACGACTCACCGATAAATTTTCCATCATCGACCAATTACTCTTTCAATATTCAGAAATTGATATCACAAACAAAATAGAGTACATCGGAAAGTAATTAGATCTACACCAATAGGATTTAACACAGTTCTAAAACTTTCCACGAAAAAATATCAATAATATACAGAAAACAACTCATATTTATAAGTTCAGTATAAAAAAAACAAGATTTCGAAAGAATTTAAATAATACTCAAGTTTATATATTGATTAAGTATACTACAAATTGAAGATTTACTAAATTTTAATGCAATTTATATTTTGGCTCCGATTTCATAAAAAATTAAATAATTCCTAAAAGAAATTCCATTAATTCTCATCTCCATTTAAATTAATTCAATTAAAACAAATTATAAACAAACAATGCGGTAAATTGATGTTTGTTTTTAACATTATTGTTTGTTGTGTCAATTAACAATAAATTTCAATTTCAAAGTAATTAGATCTACACCAATAGGATTTAACACAGTTCTAAAACATTCCATAAAAAAATATCAATAATAAATTTAAATGCAATTTTGTATTTTGGGTCCAATTTCATAAAAATGTAAATAATTCCTAAAAGAAATTCCATTAATTCTCATCTCCATTTAAATTAATTCAATTAAAACAAATTACAAACAAATAATGCGGTTAATTGATGTTTGTTTTTAAAAATATTGTTTGTTGTGTCAATGAACGATAAATTTCAATTTCAAAGTAATTAGATCTTCACTAATAGGATGTAACGGAGTTCCAAAAGCTTCTACCAACAAAATTATATTCAGAATTTCAGTAAAATGTTACCCAAGTTTACGTTTCAATCTTTTGATAAAGTTTAGTTTAGTTGTATATTTCCAATTCGTACAAAAATGCAAATAATTCCTATTTATTAACATTAAAAGAAAATCCAATAATTCTCATCTCCATTTAAATTAATTATTGTTCAATTAAAACAAATTGTAAACAAACAGTACGGTAAATTGATGTTTTTTTTGAAACAATATTGTTTGTTGTATAAATATGCAATTCTAAAATTTTCCATGAAAAAATATCAATAATATACAGAAAACAACCAAATTTAAATGCGATTTTGTATTTTGGGTCCATTTTGGGTCCAATTTAAATCCAATGTAAATAATTCCTAAAAAAAATTCCATTAATTCTCATCTCCATTTAAATTAATTCAATTAAAACAAATTACAAACAAACAATGCGGTTAATTGATGTTTGTTTTTAAAAATATTGTTTGTTGTGTCAATGAACGATAAATTTCAATTTCAAAGTAATTAGATCTATACTAATAGGATGTAACGCAGTTCCAAAAGTTTCTACAAACAAAATTATATTCAGAATTTCAGGAAAATGTGACCCAAGTTTACGTTTCAATATTTTGACAAAGTTTACTACAAATTGTATATTTCCAATACGTACAAAAATGCAAATAAAATAGGAATTATTCAATATATTAACATTAAAAGAAAATCCAATAATTCTCATCTCCATTTAAATTAATTATTGTTCAATTAAAACAAATTGTAAACAAACAGTACGGTAAATTGATGCTTTTTTTTTTTGAAACAATATTGTTTGTTGTGTAAATATGCAATCAATGAACGATAAATTTCAACCTTTCGCAGCGAAATGCAAAAATAATGAACTCTCCGCGCGTTTTACTGCATTCGAATAATTAGCTTTTCAATGGACGCGGTTTTATTGCCGCCAGTTTATTGCAAGAGCCTCGAGACAAGGAGGATCTCTTCCGTCGAGCATTTATATTTAGCTTAATTGCTATCCGGCGACACACATATTCACTGTTTATGCCAGATTAACGGAATTACATAAGTGATAAGCGTGTGTTTACGCTTTGAAGAAGGATGAATATTTGATCATCCCCACGGGATTCGTGCGGAAAGAACAACTTTACCTACGTATAATCTCATCCCGAGGGTCTCGTGAGCGCAAACTTTGATAAAAATAAAACTTCGAGGGGGAGGATACGCAGGAAGGAAGTGAAGCAACAGCGGGCCTCGAGTGCTCTCACCAATTTTTTTCTCTCTCCTGTAATCCTTCAGTTTTTTTTTCTATGTGAACGATTCTTCAATATATGCTTTATTAAATAAAGAAAAAAGGTGGATGTATCACATGCGTTTTCCATATCTAAAGTGTATTTGTTCGTGAATGAGAGTGGAAAGACGAAGAGACTTTGTTGACCTTCTCTCAGATGAAAAAAAAATAAAAAAAAAAGAGTAACAATATTTGCTTTCTTAGAAACGTGTGAATGGTAAATTGTGAAGTTGAATTTATATTCCACCAGTGTGCGTTGTAACGCGTCTTGAAGATTCCCATCACGTTTGTAGATTAAAGCTATCTCAGTGTGCCCGCATGATCCGTAGGAGTGACGATGAAGGTACTCCAGGTGAAACTCGATCCTTCGGTGTAGCCTTAAGGTTTTTCCGTTATTTGGATTTTCATGAAATTCCTTGCGTGTGTTGTTGTATAGTACGTCTTTGCGGCGCCGCAACGGGCCGCGCCTCCTCGAGAGCCCATATTTGGTCGAAAACGGGCAAACGTGTTCCGCGTTTTGCGGCCATATGGTCGAAAGAAAGAAAGTGGAGCCGGAGCACCACCGACGAAGTGCGTAACATTCTTCCTACGTCGTGTTTTTTACCCTCTTCTAAGCCCTTCCGGCATTTCAAGCCCAAGCAGGTGCAAGTTTAACGGCCACCTGAAGAACGCTTCCGCCTTCAATTCTAATCAATTCGGATGGACATAACTCGGAAGGCGTCGGCACCAATTAAAAACGCAATCATCAACGCGAAAAGCCCCCCAAGAAACGTCGTCGAGTATTCGCGATGTTAATTCCATCCGAATTATTCCCCTTCATTAAGTTTCGTGGAATTTTGGGCCGCTCGAGAAAGGGTCGCCCACCCAGACTAAAAACTCGAGATTCCCACACACACCAGTGGTCCATTTTTCGATACCCTGCGTAATCTGATTACCTACCTACCTACAGTTTTCGGACTCCTTGTTTCACCTCTTCTTTCTCCTCCAATTTACATTTCTGTGTCTCAAGGTAAACACTTTACGCCCTATTTGCATTCCGGTTTAAAGTGGGCCAAATGCAAACATATCGTTCCATCGAGTCAACTTCCTGAACAAAGAAGGATACGGGGCAGCCCTTGAGCGGGTTCTGTTTTCCTTTAATTGCCGTGACAAAAGAAAAAGTTATTTTAAAGCCATGCAAATCGTGCGCCTCTAAGTGTTGCCCATTATGCAAATGCAGAACAAATAACTTCGACCTACTTAGATATCCAATCTCGAAGCGAGTATTCCGATATTGATTAACGTTTCTTTGAAGAAAATCTGCTGCTGCTGCTTCCACTGCCGCCGCCGTTTGTTTACCATGCCTTTTGTCGTTTGCACAATCGCTTTCCCTCGAGTCTATTACCTCATTACCACCGAAATGTTCACTTCCATTCGTATGCTAATTCGAAACTAGATCCACTCCATTCAACGAATCTGCTTCTGTTTACCCAACTTCTTTTGGCAGCTATAATCCCGATTCACTTACACACCAGAACCCAATGTAAACAAAACCATGTGTACTTAGTTGGAATACGAACAAATCACAGTTTCCCACTTGAATTTAATCATTTCTATATCACCTTTACATAATATTATCAAACGTTTACAAATACTTTTGATAATTTGCAAAAAATATTTACAAATTTGGACACTTAAACCCTTAAATTACTCTTACATAATAATGAATGATTTAATTCTTTAAAACAATTTAAATGTAATACATTTTTTTCACGTTATTGTATTAAAAATATGATATTTTTATGTTTATTCCATTTGAAACGTCTCAAGCTTTTTCAACAACAAAACCTGTGTGAAGATTATACTAAGATTATACTAAAACACGATCGACTTTCATCTTTTCTCTATATCTCTTTTTTTAATCTGCTAATGAAATTTCGGATTACTCCTTCACTGTTGATTTTTGTTTGTTTGTTTGTTTGCTGAAAGTATCGTGTTTCGTCACATTTTAATCTGATAAAATGTCAACAAGTGATTTGCACAGACAGGCTTATCGAATTTTTAATCAAACACCGTTTCCAACGAAATCCATTTTTTTTAAAATTAATAACTTGTCAAAGCTTCAAAGCATATTTCAATCTACAAATTTTATAATCTTCTTTACGAAAATTTAATTACGAAGAAAGAACAATGCGTAATTAATAATTAAAACTCTTCGGTTAAAACAATTATATGAATAAATACGCAATAAAGAGGTCGTGAATGTAATTATTTATTTAATTAAGGCTGCGTTTAATGATGAATCGTTAACGTTTCGCAATGCACTTGATAATATCTTAAGATTAAAGGGAAACAACGTTTGCGCTAACATTGCTTCATCAAATTACATTCGTCCTCTGTTGTAAGGGATGTTAAACTCTGCGCCATAAAGTTTATTATTCTTCGGCAAGTTCAACGGAATGCGGCGGCGTCAGAAGACCGACGTGCGTGCACGAGCAGATGGAAAACTTTTTATTAATTTTACCTTTATCACCATCATAAATCGCATCGATTTGGACTTAGCTTTTTCATTGAACCTGGAAATTCCACGAAGGAGAAATAAACAAGGATCGATCCGATATGGAAATGCGGACGGTCGTATTTCCATACAGTGTTTACGCACGTTTTACACATATTTGTTCTTGCGTTTTTTTTTCTCTTTCTCTTGCGTTTATTGCATTTGCGGAAAAAAAGCAGAGAGAAAGAGGATGGTTTCATTCTTTTTGTTCGCAGCAAATATTTACCGTTGCGACATTGTCGTTGTGCAACGCACGAGGATTGCGAGGCATGATCATTACTGCTGTTATCATTAGGTTGAGACCATAGTTAAGCAATTGATCTCCTCTCGAAATCACGGTCATCATCATTAAACGTCGTTTGAACGTAATTAAGCTTCGTCTCCCTTTCACAAGGCAGGAAAGGAAAACAAAGTTAAATACAACAACAATAAAAAAAAGAGTCACATTACAGTTAATTATTTTAAGTTTACTGTAAACGCGGCAAATTGGGATTCGCGTGATGGCTACATTTACTCGAAGTTTTGAGTGGAAAGTTCAGTTTCTTTTTTGATTCAAATGAAGAAAATCCAACTTAATTGAAGGAAATCTTAGAATATTATTTTGTAAATTTTTGAGTGGAAAGTTGTAGGAGGAATTGTGTTGTTGCGGGTCGAATTTGATACACGATTTTTACGGTCATGTTTGGTTTCTCTCTGCTTCTCGAATTCCCGTGTTGGAGACTCGTAAACGTGGACCTCCGAGGACGGTCTGCGTCTCGTAGTCGAGCGTGGTTTACATTTAAAAAGTGGCTCTAGTGTTGAAGCCCTTGTTGTTTTCATTATTATATCCGTTTCGGTATTTGCGATTTTGTGCGAATCGCATGTAGAATATGGGACGCGGATTGGGGCCAATCGGATTTTGCCGCTTCGAGCTTGCAAGTAACCATTTATTTCTGTCTTTCTTTCAAACGATTCCACCTACCCATAGAAGAGTTGAAGAGCCTTGAAGCCTGTTCCGAACGCCCGCGGCTGCTGTTACCCGCAGCGCATACCCTAATCGTTTCCACTCGGTAATTACTGCACAAGGCCTTTATTACCTTGCCTCGACCGACCAACCACCCCAAGACATAAAAACATAAACCAAACTATCAAAGGGTGTAGTGTTGTTAACGTGTACTTTCTTCCTTCCGTCTTTAACTTTTTTTTTCTTTGTGCAGCAACAGCAGAAGATCCCAATTACCAATGTGTAACGGATTTCCTTCCGCTTGTTAAACAGCACGAAACGAGACCCCCAATTTTTCTTTAGCAAACTCACCTTGAATGCAGTGCGGTCTCCCACTGGTTCGTAACTGCGGTGGTCCAATTTTTTCGCTCAAATTGCTACGTAATTCCTCCACTGGACGAAACTTAATTTTATTTATATATTCCGAGCACAAAAACCTTCGGGCCGGAATTTCAACGTAATTTCACTTAATAAATCCGAAGACGTTTCGTTCCAACAACATACTCTTATTTTCTAACATATATCAATATTTCAAGAAACTTACTTTTGTAAATGATTGCAAGTGTATCCAGAATTCAAGATTCAAGGTGGTTTGTAAAACTTTGAAACAAGTTCACCTAAGATTAGTAAAATGAAAAATCAAGTAATTGTTATTAACTAATAATTGCTTGGTTAATGTAGTCATGGAAACAAGTTACTTAGTTACCAAGTTAACAAATCGTGATATTGATTCACATTCCGATATATTCCAATCAAAATTCTTTCCTCCAAATTAAATCCGGAGATGTTTCTTTCCAACAACATACTCTTATTTTCTAACATATATCAATATTCCGCGAATCTTACTTTTGTTAATGATTGCAAGTTTATCGAGAATTAAAGATTCAAGATGGTTTGTATAACTTTGAAACAAGTTCACCTAAGATTAGTAAAATGAAAAATCAAGTAATTGTTATTAACTAATAAATGCTTAGTTACTGTAGTCATGGAGACAAGTTGTGACAAATTTTGAACAGTTATCTCAAATCGTGAGATTGATTCACATTCCGATAGATCCCAAAACTATTTTCCAATCAAAATTCTTTCCTCCAAATAAAATCCGGAGACACTTTTTTTCCAACAACATACTATTATTTTCTAACATATATCAATACTCCAGGAAACTTACTTTTGTAAATGATTGCAAGTTTATCCAGAATTCAAAGATTCAAGATGGTTTGTATAACTTTGAAACAAGTTCACCTAAGATTAGTAAAATGAAAAATCAAGTAATTGTTATTAACTAATAATTGCTTAGTTACTGTAGTCATGGAAACAAGTTGTGACAAATTGTGAACAGTTATCTTAAATCGTGAGATTGATTCACATTCCGATATATCCCAAAACTTCCAATCAAAAAATTTTCCTCCAAATTAAATCCGGAGACGTTTCTTTCCAACAACATACTCTTATTTTCTAACATATATCAATATTCCAAGAAACTTACTTTTGTAAATGAATGCAAGTTTATCCAGAATTCAAAGATTCAAGATGGTTTGTATAACTTTGAAACAAGTTCACCTAAGATTAGTAAAATGAAAAATCAAGTAATTGTTATTAACTAATAAATGCTTGGTTACTGTAGTCATGGAAACAAGTTACTTAGTTACCAAGTTGACAAATTGTGAACAGTTATCTCAAATCGTGAGATTGATTTACATTCCGATATATTCCAATCAAAATTCTTTCCTCCAAATTAAATCCGGAGACGTTTCTTTCCAACAACATACTTTTATTTTCTAACATATATCAATATTCCACGAATCTTACTTTTGTAAATGATTGCAAGTTTATCCAGAATTCAAGATTCAAGATGGTTTGTATAACTTTGAAACAAGTTCACCTAAGATTAGTAAAATGAAAAATCAAGTAATTGTTATTAACTAATAAATGCTTGGTTACTGAAGTCATGGAAACAAGTTGTGACAAATTATGAACAGTTATCTTAAATCGTGAGATTGATTCACATTCCGATATATCACAAAACTTCCAATCAAAATTCTTTCCTCCAAATAAAATCCGGAGACGTTTTTTTCCAACAACATACTATTATTTTCTAACATATATCAATATTCCAGGAAACTTACTTTTGTAAATGATTGCAAGTTTATCCAGAATTCAAGATGGTTTGTATAACTTTGAAACAAGTTCACCCAAGATTAGTAAAATGAAAAATCAAGTAATTGTTATTAACTAATAAATGCTTGGTTACTGTAGTCATGGAAACAAGTTGTGACAAATTGTGAACAGTTATCTCAAATCGTGAGATTGATTCACATTCCGATATATTCCAATCAAAATTATTTCCTCCAAATTAAATCCGGAGACGTTTCTTTCCAACAACATACTCTTATTTTCTAACATATATCAATATTCCAGGAAACTTTGTAAATGTTTTGTAAATGATTGCAAGTTTATCCAGAATTCAAGATTCAAGATGGTTTGTAAAACTTTGAAACAAGTTCACCTAAGATTAGTAAAATGAAAAATCAAGTAATTGTTATTAACTAATAAATGCTTGGTTACTGTAGTCATGGAAACAAGTTACTTAGTTACCAAGTTGACAAATTGTGAACAGTTATCTCAAATCGTGAGATTGATTCACATTCCGATATATTCCAATCAAAATTCTTTCCTCCAAATTAAATCCGGAGACGTTTCTTTCCAACAACATACTCTTAATTTCTAACATATATCAATATTCCAAGAAACTTACTTTTGTAAATGATTGCAAGTTTATCCAGTATTCAAGATGGTTTGTATAACTTTTAAACAAGTTCCTGGATAGATCCCAAAAACTATTTTCCAATCAAAATTCTTTCCTCCAAATTAACTGGACTCGGCCCCTTCGGGCATTCAATTTTATCCTCTAATAACATGTCGTAACAGGAAATTCTACAGTAAAAAAATACGGTGGATTTCATTTGAAAACGCAATACAATAAAAAATAACGATACGTGAAATTGAAACGCATTTCTAGTTAGCAAAAAGAAGAAAAAAGATCGAAACGGCTTCCACGATGTTTCTCCGAGCCGAGTCCATTCCGACGTAATAAAACACGAAATTAATAAGCAGTAAAGAGAAGCAGAAACTTCAGACTCTTAATTATTAATATTTCAAAGTGAAAGATTTCATTGCGCCATTAAAATCCGATCGCGGCGTTTCCACAAATTCCCATCGCTTGTTTTTTTTTTTGTGTCTGTTCGTCTTTAATAGTTACGAAAATAGAATCAGTGATAACGATGAAACAATAAAAACAACTTCAACTAAAAGTATTTTTTCGTTTTTTCCTATATTTGATACTAGAATTTCACGTTCGCGTTGGACGATAAATCCACACGTTTCACTGCGGTTGTTAAAATTTCGAACGTGATTTATGGAATAACGAATTTCGTGGACGAGATGTCCGGTTTTTTACGAGGACGTAAAGTTTCGGGGCGTGATGAAAAAAAATAAGGATTAGAAAGTTTTCGTCCTCGCAACGGCGGAACGAATCCAGAGAACAACACATTCAAATTTTATGTCCAGAAATCAAATTATAATCTTATTGAGGTGGGCTTAACCGAACTTTTCGTAGTTGTCTTCTCTCTCGTCGAAATTAGGCATTACGTTATTATTGGTGTTCGGGATTAAAGAATTAAGCTCACACACACTCTCTCAGTGTCGGATAATACGCCAATTATTCAAGCTATTTGCCCTTTGTTCGCTCTTTGTACGTATGGGGACGAACGCTGGGGGGAAGTCCTTTTGTCTCAAGAGCTTTTGTCGTGTACTCCATGGATTTGCAAAACAACAGAAAAAAAAAACAAAAGAGAGAATACTAACTACAATTTCAAAAAGTTGTATTATTGCGCAAACTGTAAATTGCTCGGTCAACGTACTCAAATTATTTAATTGCTTAATTAAAAATCGTCAAGTATAAATGGTTAATTGCTTAGACATATATATTTTTTTTTCAAATTTATCTGCAAACATGAAAGCGTTTAACCTGATTACTTTAATACTGTGCAAACGCAATTAATCTCTTTGCTGCAAAGAGATCCAGTTAACAGTGTAAACAAATGATGAAGTTACGAAACAAACAGAAGGAAGAACAAAAAGGCACGCAGCAGCAGCACACAGTATTTATTTGTAAATAGTCTCACATCGCTGGCGACATTAGAAATTCACTCGCCCACGCGCTCTACCTCCATTTGGAGAGACCAGACCTTTTTTATTTTCCCACTCGTATAATACAAATTTATTCATTTACTAGGTCATACATGTCCCATGCATAATTACCATAGGAAAAGAGCCTGAAGAATTCTGTTTCAAACGTAAGGTGAATTGACGAAAATTTCATTTAACGCTTATCGCCTTCATTAATGTTTTTTTCTTCTTCTATTTATCGAGGAATGCAATACTTTGGATTACATCTTCACTTAAACGATATCTTTTACGTAACCCAATACTGGGTGTTTCTTTTTGGAAAACCGCGTTTTATTGTTGGTCGAAATATTATTGGAACTAATCGGTGGAGATTTAAGTGGCCATGTGGTAAAGGCAATCTGCTTTCTTCTCTCTCCAGTTCCGTATACATACACTTACGCTTCTTTCGTTTAGTCTTCACTAACCAAAAAAAAATACCTAAAAATACGATCTCTTCAGACCAAAAAGAAAAAAAATAATCAATTTTTTATTTTAATTTCATTCCTATTCGACGATCAATACTTTTTTTTTATATTAATATCACCTATCTCATGATTTCAAGGTGGATTTAGTTTCTTTTAGATCCCATGAAATATACAATTTCTCAATACGTTACTTCATTTGATGAATTAAGATAAAAAAATAACATTATTTCATTTCTCAAGAAACGAATTAAATCATTCGATTACTTCAACTAATGAAATAATTTTTATGAATAAGCATAGATTATATCACTTTTACGAAAACTCATTTCAATAGAGATTTGGTAACTGTCAGGATCCTCTTTTTATCTATTTTCACATGGGAAAATTGATGGCATATAAAGATTGGAGCGAATGGGAATCTGGGATTATTAAGATTTTCCTGGTATTATGTGCGTTCGGTCCCTTTTCGAGTTGCGGTGGTTTACCTGTGCCAGAGTTTCCCTGCAGAGTGTGACTAATTACGTGAGAAGGATGAAGGAACTAGTTTTTTTTTGTTGTTCCTTCGTCTCCTCTCGAAGGGATTCTAGAGTCCTACGTGTGAGAGAATCAGGGTTCACCTTGAGCCGCAGGGGATTCACTGGCACTTTGTGGTTCCGATTCACAAGACATTAGCCGACCGAGGAGGAAAAACAACACAATGGGGGATCTTTTTTTTCCCAGCGTATCAATCCCATCGTTCCATTTATGCAGAAACGTCTCGTATTCCCAGTCTATAAAAACACAATCTTTTCAAAACTTATTTCCATTAATGAATCATTGATTGTTAAATATTTGCTGGGGGTTGATTTACGGTGCGCAGATCGAACGCAGTAAATCATCGTCGCCGGGTTAGTTAATGCAAAGTTAAACCGAATTGATAAAGCGATTTATCGGTCTGCGAGGGCTTTAAATCTACCGGAAATTAATGTAATTGAATCAAAGGAAAGTTGTTTCCTTCTTCTCTTTTATTTTATTTTTTTTTTGACTCCGTATTCTTCTCGTGCTCTTTGGTGAGAGCGAGTGAACGGGATTTATTGGGTCAAGGCAGTGGTGTGTCTGCGCCTCGAAATGAAAGAAGTCTCTTGATTCGGCGCTTAATTAGGGCTTAATTGAACGTGAAGAGAACATCGAAACTGGAGTACGACGACTCGGATAAATTGTTTGTTGTTAAGAGTGAGAGAAAGTCAAAGCAGAAGCAGCAGCATCAACACATGTGTAAACAATCTTGATAACGTGAATTACATAAGCGTAGAACATGATGGGACCCTTCGTGTTTTCAACCCCTGAGAGTCTTTTGTCATCGCGCTTTTAATGCGAGCGACGAAGAAAAAGAGAGAGAACAGTAGCAGAGGCAGCGATCAGCTGCTCACCCCTCGGAACTGAAATTCCTCGACAACTGTTTTCTCTTAACCACCTTTGACGGTTGGGACCGGAGGTGAGGACGCACGTTTTCCGGTTGCCAATGCAAACAAGTTTCCAATAGGAAGAAACGCAATGGGTGCGACGAGGAGAGGGAAAAAAAGAGCGCGAGAGCGCGAAAGTCGACGGTTATTTTACGTAATTGCGACGGTTCAACTGGTGGGATTATCGGCTCGCAATTATTTCGATAAATAAAATGCATTCAGCGATGAACAAAAAAAAATATTATATACGTATATGAACGCGTCTGGAAGGAGATTCAATTTCGTTATCTGAGCCCAACCCAAATCAATATTTAACAGCAAGTGTCGAGTTAAACGAACTGTGAAATATTGGAAATTATTAATTTATTACAATATTTTCAATTTGCCATAGTTTTCAATATATAAAGTTTTATTTTACACCGATTTTCGATCACTAAAATTATATTAAATTGTTTATGCGCTTTTCATTCATAAACAACAGTTGATATTAGTAAACACAACGTTAATAAAACTTAATGAAACTGTACTAAAAACTATATAAAATGCGATCTTTTGATGTTTATAGTATAATCATCGAAAATTGTATTTTACTTTAAATTAATTTAAAAAACATTGTGTTTTTTTTTCATTCATAATCATCAGTTGTTATTAGTAAGCACAACTTTATTAAATCTTAATGGAATTGTACTGAAAACTATATAAAATGTGATCTTTTGATGTTTATACTATAAGAATTGACGTTCATCATCAAAAAAATGTACGAATTTCATAAACATCGTGCGTTTTTCATTCATAAACATCAGATGTTTTTAGCAAACACAACATTAGTAAAACTTAATGAAACTATACTGAAAATTATACAAAAATTTGATTTTTTAATGTTTATAATATAATAATTGATGTTCATCATGAAAAAATTGTACTTTACTTCAAATGAAGTTAGTAAACATTGTGCGTATTTTCATACATACTCATCGGTTGTTATTAGTAAACACAAATTTAATAAAACTTAATGAAACTGTACAAAAATTTGATCTTTTAATGTTTATAATTTAATAATTGATGTTCATCATCGAAAAATTGTACTTTACTTGAAATGAAATTAATAAACTTTGTGGGTTTTCATTCATAAACATCAGTTGCTATTAGTAAACACAAAGTTAGTAAAACTTACTGAAAATGTACTGAAAACTATATACAATGTGATCTTTTAATGTTTATGGTATAATCATCTAAAAATGTGCTTTACTTTAAATGAATTTCATAAACATTGTGGGTTTTTTCATTCGTAATCATCAGGTGTTATTAGTAAACACAATTTTAGTAAAACTTAATGAAACTGTACTGAAAACTGTAT
>NW_017095570.1:64512-88422 GCF_001412225.1 Nicrophorus vespilloides
CCAGGCAAATTACAGGATTAGTGTTTCTAATATTTTATTTAATAAAATACACAAAATATATTTTTTTTTTTATTAGCTTTTATTGTTCATTCACAACCTGCCATCTTGGGCTATAAGTTGAATGCTTTTGTTAGAAAAAAAAACAAAATAAAAACATGGAGCGGAACGATTTCCCATCGGAAATCTTCCTATAAACAAATATAAATTTAACTAAAAAAGAATAACTCGATGACAATAATAACCCAAATAAAAATTGATTTTGACGGCACTATGAAAATTTAAACAATAAAAATAATTTATATTTTCTAAAGGGGAGGTCGAGAGTGTTGTGTCTCTTTAGTTATTAGGTAACACAATTTTAGTAAAACTTAATGAAACTGTACAGAAAACTATACAAAAATATGATCTTTTGATGTTTATAGTATAATCATAGAAAAAAATGTATTTGGCTTTAAATTAATTTCATAAAAATTGTGGGTTTTTTCATTCAAAATCATCAGTTGTTATTAGTAAACACAACGTTAGTAAAACTTACTGAAACTGTACTGAAAACTACATAAAATGTGATCTGTTGATGTTTATAGTACAATCATCGAAAAATGTACTTTTCTTCAAATGAATTTAATAAACATCGTGGGTTTCATTCATAAAAAAAACTGTAACTGTACTGAAATAGCTTGGAGTCGCCTCATAGAGAAAATAGAGCGATAGAGTGGAAAGGAGAGATGAGAAGAAGTAAAAAAAAAGAAGTATTCTAATTTATGTGGTGCGGTTACGCAACACTCGATAAACTTCAAAATTGGTTTCATTCATGGGACGACGCAGTAAAACCGCTCCGTTAATTATGAAATAAAGATTACCATTCTTCTGAGATATCGACTGCCATTGTTCAGCCTTTGACCACATCCAGCGACAAAGGAAGACCGTAAAAAAATGATGATATTCATGTTTCGACGCTCTCCGCAAATTAATCCTTCGCATTCAAAGCAATTAAAAGAACTTAAAAGAAATGGAACGAGATGGAAAGGAAGGAAACGGAAATTTAATTGCTTCCTTCCTTCTTTTCCGATTAATTTCGACAATTCTTATAATCGACTTCCCGTCTTCTTTTCCCTTCCAATTATGGATAATATCATTTACATCCGACGAAGGTGAATTTCGAACGCACGCACGTATTTTCATAAAAAAAATATATAAATTACTCAACTTTGTATTTATTATGTAATTCGCGACGTTGATACAGCACACGTATTACGCAATGCGAGAGGAGATCGATGGTTTATAAACGAGAAGAACGTTGACCAACGGATGTTATTAATGTGTTCGCATTGAAACATCGAGCCGATAGAAATCACAACAAGCAATCGGTTTGCGCTTCGTTATGTAAGGTAGTCATTTATGAAATGCTATTTCCATCATTCCCAGACGAATTCCCATATATAAATTTCGTAAAATCCAATTATGGAAAAACCGCTAGTTCGTATAGTCCGCATGGCGTGTTCGCATCGAAACGCGTATGTTGGTCAAATAAACATCAACGTTTTATATTTTACCTTTAAAAAAAATATTTGAATATGATTTTACTTAATCTCTTATGAGCATACAAACATTGTAGTAATAAATATTTATTTGTAACTTTAGACTTAGTTGTACACGTAAATTAATCCTTTTAATAATATATTACTTTAATATTATAATGTCTTAATGCTCGAGATTAAAACACAAAGTAGTTCGGATTATGCAAGTCCAATCAAGGAAGAGTTGTCTATGACAGTCATTAACATAATCAATTTGCTTAACTAATTCAAAAATAATCGATTGAATAAGATGAAAAGATTACTCATATTAAAATTTTCAAGTTGTTGTTTTGACGATCTACTATATTCAAATTGATTCCACCCAAAATAAAATAGATCCAAATTAGTCGTAAAAATATTCAAAATTGCAAATCTATATGAGAAACGTCTTCTCACCTTATATAAACGGGCAATAATAATAATAGTTTTTTTTTGTCAAAAGGATGTGCGTGAGAGTGTGTGTGTGTGAGTTTCCGGCGGCTGTAAGGATTCTTCGTGCGCAGGTAGATTCCAGCAAAAGGTGAACGATGAACTTTCCATTTTGAGAAACGAAATTCACAGCAGAAGAACGAAGGTGAGAGACACAAGAATGAGATATTAAGACGATTGAAACGTTCCGAATCCGATGCGATGTGATAAGATAAGAGTCTTCCGAAATGGAAAAAAACATTGCGAAGATATATCGGAATGCAGGTCGCGTCGAAAATTGGGTTAATCAACTTATCGTTTTTTTTATTGCATTGTTTTCTCCTCAATTAAGATGGTTCAAAAAAAAGGTGAATTAAGGATGCGGAAGGCCGGTTCTTTACAAAGCTGTAATTAAACCGCATTTTTTTTTAATATTGCTCTGTTACATTTACTTCTGTTACTTCGCGTTATAATCAAATTTTATGAATATTTACAATTTGCTTTCAAGTTGGAAATTTATATCTGTAATTGTTTTGTTTTGCACTCGTGTTTGATGCAATGAAGGCCAATTGTCATTGAATGTGAATGGAGGTGCTTCTCTTTTTTATGTCTATTTGCTTCTATCAATTAAGGAGGTAATTGAGTTTATGATGTGGAGATGATCGTTGCGTAATGTGTTTTCGGCGCGCGGGAGAGGATTCCGAAGACCGGACAACCTTGTGGGCCGCAATCTGGATTTGCGAATGGTGTATAGGTAAGAGGAGTATAAAGAAGAATAAGGTATAGCAAACAAAACAACACAACAACTAAGAAGAAGAAAAGAAATGAATCCAGTGTGTGTGTGTGTGTAGGTATGGCTCGGAGCGATGTATATAGAACGATTCAAGGACGACGATTGTTAAAGAAATTCCGGACTTACGGACTGCGACTTTCTTGGGATCGAAATCGGCGACCTTCTTCTCGACGTTGGACAGCTTCGCGCCGAGCCTCTGCGACCGTTCGGTGATGCCCTTCAGCTGTCCACCTAGATCGTTGAAGATGTCGTTGGCGACGAGGACCAAAGAAGCGAGCTGTCTGAGGGCATTGCTCAAGGTGTTGTTGGTCACAGCTTCGAGCTCTCCGTCGTCCACGAGCGGTTTGCCATCGGCGTCGAACAGGCTCGTCCTGCTCAGGTACTTCGGCTCTATCACTCTCTGTACGAAAGGCATCTTAGCACCCCATATCACTTCAGGCACACATTATAAAATAAATTTTTTTTAACAAAAAAAATTCCTCCTTTTCCAACTAATATTTCTTTTTCAGCACCAGCAGCACTTCTTCGACACTAGAGCACGCATCGCGCGAGGTTCTTGTCCTTCCGCGAGTTTCAAACGACGGCGCGCGCGAGAGCTGTCTCAGTCCTTCCGCACCTGAAACCGCCCGATGAATGGGAGAAAACTTGCGACTCCGGAGCGCCCGCAGTCTAGACCCCATTCAAACACGCATTCCGGTTCCCTCCGGTCTCTCGTGGCGACCTCTACTCCATCCATCCATCCAACCAACAACTATTGGAGAATAGCTTAAATAGTACCTCCAAAAGGATTTCAACGTTTATATGAAGAAAAAAAAACGATTACAATTGGATCGCACAATAAACGCATCTTGTTTATGAACGCGATTACCAATTCCTATGGATTGCTTGAGCCATTATATAAACCAACATATCACATTGTATCGCAGACAGCAAATACAACTTGCGATTTGCTACAACGCAACACAATGTACCATTATATTCCATAAGACAAAAGATACAACATGATCTCGCATCGTATAAACCCTAGAGATTCAATATAAATATCATACTTATCATAAAGATCAGGTTTCAATTGGCGCTGTTATTCTGCAGAAAGATCAGACATTCCTCGAATGCTGTCAACAACTTATTGCACATCCTTCAGCAGCGAATTACAGATTATTCCTACTTTTCGCTGACTCTTTTTTAATTACTTACCTAACTTTTTCTAGCAAATATTAGCGAAGTGTAGTTTTCAAATTTCATCCCTTAAATTGTGTCTTTCAACAAATACCCAAGCTTCTAAAAATCATTGATATATTTCAAAGACTTGAAAACAAGTTTTTTCTTTCATACCATACTTTTACTACAGGACGATTCTTTACGGCTCTTCCATTGAATAAAAACCATCGTCTGGAACTGATTAACTGTTCGAACATCTTCTACCTGTTAGGCGCCACCCGTCAATGCACATTATGTTCTGAAGGACCTGGTACAGCAACAACTATAAATATTTATGCTGCAATAAACACATTTCTTTCCACTGTTACTGCCTTCCATAAAATCATAACTAAAACCGAAAAGATTAGAGCAGGTAACATTTTCAGTATATACGCACTTGAAATTTATAATGAATACACAGATTTTGTAGAATAACTAATAATTGATACTTACTTCAGATTAACCAAATCACTAAATCCACTTATTTCTTTTTATATAAATAAATGTATGTTCACTTTTGACAATTTCTCAATGTGCTGGAAAATACTTACTGTTGAACGAATCAAAGCCATTTCATACTTAAATCCAATTATAAATATACTTACCTAAGGTAGTCAATAATTTAAAACTAGGTTAAAATCTTTAAATATCTTAATTAGATTAACTTTGTTTCTTCAATAAATACACATATCTTTCATTTAACTTATATTGGACAAAATTTGTCCAAATAAAATTAGGTTAAATTTGTAAACAAAATAATTTTATTTACCGCGTCTACTCAACAGTTTAAATAAAATTAATTGCTTTCGAAGCATCTGCTGATGGAACTAAGCATCACCACTAATTGCGTAAATCTATTTAATTATCTTACAGTTTTGACCATAGCTTATTCCATATGCTTATTAAAAAAAACGGTTATAGCTATTGTAATGTAGTTCATTTTATGAAGAGATAGAGTTAATTGGATAAATTCTACCTGTAAATTTTACATACACCTGCTGCACATTTCGATTTCACACTTAGATCACGAAAAAAATCTACAGTTGATGATAAATTAAGTAGACATTGTTTCAATTTTTTTTGAGTAATTTCGAAATTATGAACGCTATAATTCTTAAAATAAATGTTTTGGTGATGCTAAATGCATTTAATTGAAAACTTTTGTTATTTTAGTTCAATTGTTATAGACTAAAACAGTTACAAAATAAATTGTATCAATTAATTTGTGTTTATTAAACAAAGTTTTTTCAAATGCGAATATGTTTATGTAACGGATAAATAAATTTTGTATTACATTTTTAATGATTCTTCAAAATATATTGTAGCTCCATCTATTCAACTTGTTCTGAAGTTCTGTAGTTTAGCTACTCGACGCCAGTCATCATACGTCTATTCTTATGTCATATTTGAATACAGGTATTCCCCGACTTACGAACTAGTTCCGTTCCAAAGGGTTGTTCGTAAGTCGAATTTGTTCGTATGTCCGGGGAATTAAAAAAATTAAAAAAATAAACAAATTGAAATATACTTATCTTACCACACTTTGTCATGGTTTTTACTTTTATATATGTAAAATTCCGTATAAATGACTTCATAAATTTGAAAAAATAGATTAAAATAAACAAAATATTTACTTACAAATACTTTTCAATGAAGACATCACAATTATTTAATAAAAAACGACAAAAGAAACAAATGCAATAAAACAAAGAGTACATTTTCCAATAATTTTATATTTTATTAAAGAAATTATCAATTTTTGTTTGGACAGTTAATTTTTTATCACTATATATTTCCTTGTAACAAGTTAAAGCTTTCAGAATTTTGTTCGTTAGTCCGGGAGTTCGTAAGTCGGGGGATACCTGTATAATTAAATGATTAATTAACTTTACCAAACTTTGATGTAATTGTATTATGAATTATATAAAATTATGACTAAAAACTTGAATAATCTTCTAATATACTCAATAATCTCTTTAAACCTGATAAACGTACAGGATCAGAGATAATAACTGTGAATGCGACAATTCATAATTACAGATTAATTTGATCGACGTTTATTCAACGTGTACTTGACACAAATGCAGTAGATGGAAAGTAAACACTTGCAATTATTCTTCCTTCTCCTCCTGTCTTCGTCTGCTCTTACAGTATGAAAGTGGGTTCTTATCAATGAATCGATATGACCCATGAAATATACAGTTAACAATCGGGACAAGGAAATAAANNCTAACCTTTACCACATCAGAATGCAATCCTTGTCCGGTGATTCCTACAAGGCAAATTGTAGCGGTCACCAATAAATACCAAGGATTTATTGTATGCACTTACACTTTCTGCAAAGTTAAAGTTAAACCTCTTCAGAAAAACCTAATGAAAATGACCAAATCTTCTTTTCAAAATAATTAATAAAAATTAAAAATAAACAAATTTGTTACTATTGACGTGCTTTCAAGTTAAAAAATATTTTTGTTGTTTCTTGACGGTTAAAATAAACAAATTGATGCACAATGTTTAAGGAAATATTTCTTAATCTCGTAAAACATTGTTATTATTTTCGTGAGAATATTGACGAACAAAATAATAATTGGTTATTTTAAGATTTTTTTTTTATGTAAATATTATTGTTCTTTAACTTAAACAAAACATTGATAATGCATATTTATTTATTAAAATTGTTGTTGACATCAGATTTTTTCTGGGTCAGAACACTGCTTTCCTATTTGAATGTGGTAAGATGTTTAAAGATTAATTGAGCAGTTCTTTTATAGGGAAATCGGTATGAAAATTATCATTTTATAATTGATTACAAGTTGGATCGACTAATAACCGAATGGTTAAGTCGCCCTACCCACTAATTCGTAGGCGCCGGTTCGAATCCTGGTCAAAAAACAAGCCCTTTGTGGGCCCTCTCGGTGCTTGCAGCAATAGGGCCATCGTTCATCACAGATGGACAGTGAAATGAATGAGGTTCAGCATATGGACCTTTTCAGTCAAGTCGATGGACAAGTGTTAAGGATAGCAGCAGATTCACAGTCAATGGAAATAGTGGAATCGCAGGGCATCAATAAACACAATAAAGATTATAAGTTATTACTCTTTTAATTAAATATTTCCAAAGTTTAAAGGAAATAATCAAAATGCGTACTCGATTCAATAAACAATGTTCGGATTCGTTTGTCATTAACAATGTTTACTACGATCCAATTTAATATTGCAATTGTAGAATTTTGCAATATATTGAAAAAATATGCATACTTAAGCAACTTAAAGAGACTTACTTTTTTTTTTATGATAAACAATAGTTTACAGAATAATTTTATAAATAAATCCAGGAATTTTCAGCCCCAAATATAGAGAATATGTAGAATTATTTTCGGTAACAAGTGATGATGCATTATATAAACTGAAAGACAACACTGTTCCTGATTTTCATTTTATCATTCGGAAGATAAAGCTTCTAACCCAATTCAGTTTAGCGCACTTTCATGGATTTGTAATGAGCGTGGAAATATAAAAGGACAGAGTGCATGCGAAACGAAGTTCACTCAGATATTAACAAACGCGTCGAAATGATCTCGTTCTCCGTGCTCTTCGTAATCGCAGTCGTCTGTCTGCTAGTTTACATTTTCAATGGAGCCAAAAAGAGGCCGGACAACTTTCCGCCAGGTATTCGATAACAAAAATTTATCTTTTGCTTTCATCATGTTACGCAACGCTTCGCTTCAGGTCCTCCAAAATTACCGTTCTGGGGTAGCTTGTTCCACCTGAAGATGGAGAACTTCAGGTATCCGCACAAGGCTTTGATGTCGCTGGGGAAGAAGTACAAAACGGACGTGGTTGGCTTCTACACGGGCGAATTCCTAGTAGCCAGCTGCTACAAATACGATCTGGTTAAGGAGGTCATGGTCAGAGAGGAATTTTCCGGAAGGCCAGACACCGTAATCATTCGCAACCGAGGATTAGGTCGATTAATTGGTAAGTCTTTATTACTTGAATTAAAGTAATTTGTATCAATAACATTTTAAATTTCAAGAGAAAAAATATTGTTTGATTAGGAATCTTCTTCTCTGATGGTGAATTCTGGAGGGATCAGAGGTGGTTTTCTTTGAGACACATGAGGGATTACGGCTTCGGTAGACGCGATTCCGGGATCGAGGACAGAGCTGCAGAGGAGGTGCGCGGTTTAATCGAGTTTTTCACGAGTAAACCGAAACCCTGCGATTCGGTAATAATAATAAAAAAATAGTTAAAAATGAACGTATTCTAAAGTGTGTTATCTGCAGGATGTATGCGTCGAGCGAGGTATTGTTAAGATGCCCGACGTATTCTTCGGACCGGCTTTGAATTGCATCCATTTTCCTCTCTCCACGCGTCACTTTGACGATTACAGGGAGCTGAGAACAATCGGAAAAGCTGCGACCAATTTTTTGCAATCCGTTGATAGCACAGGAAGTGCCATCACAGCAACTCCATGGTTGAAATACATAGCTCCGGAATACTTTGGTTGGAATCATTCGTTCAGGGAGAACGAGATCCTCTTCAAGTTTGTCAGAGTAAGTACAAGTTAATGTTCACAATTAGTAAATGTTAATAACTATTTTTTTCTTATAGGCTATTATTGAGGAACATAAAGAGTCTTATATCGAAGGTCATGACAGAGATTTCATTGACACTTACTTATCGGAAATGAATTATTTAAAGAAAAACAACATAACTGATACTTCGTTCGGAGAAGATCAACTCATGTACACTACCTTGGATTACATGTTTCCCGCTCCGGTGGCGATTGGCCATACCTTGAACTTCCTTTTCGCTCATCTAATCAATAAACCTGAGATTCAGGTAAAGATGCAAGAGGAAATTGATCAGGTTGTAGGTAGATCTCGATTACCGACCATCGATGATCGCAAGGACTTGCACTACATCGAAGCCACTCTTCGCGAAATGATCAGGAAAGATCCTATTGTACCTTTAGGTTTAGGTAGGAGAGCGACCAAAGACACAACCTTAGCCGGATACTTCATTCCGGAAAACACGTTGCTGTTACCCAACATCTGGGCCATGCACAACGATCCAGAGTTCTGGGGAGATCCAGAAAACTTCAGACCTGAAAGATTCTTGGACTCCAACGGACATTTAGTCAAGAAGGACTTAACGTTAGGATTCGGAGCAGGAAAGAGGTTGTGCGCCGGGGAAACTTTCGCCCGAAACACCATGTTCTTAATGGTGACAGGAATCATGCAGAACTTCACGTTATCGATGCCCGAAAAGGAGAAACCTCCGTGCACGGATAACCAAGTAAACGGAATCACCGTGTCCATTCCCGATTACTGGATGAAGGTCACGCCTCGACCTTGAATCAACACACTTCACATATTTATCAAACGATTCATCTTTATTAATAATACATAAATTAATTATTATTAAATTTTTATTAATAATTACATATAAATACGAAAGTAGACTTAAAAAATAAGTTGGAGCAAATAGGCAAAACAAATTATTTATATAAAAAAAAAAAAACAAAGTGAGGTAACACAAATATAAATAAGTTGGAGCAAATAGGCAAAACAAATTATTTATATAAAAAAAAAAAAACAAAGTGAGGTAACACAAAACATATATAAAAAAAAAAATAACGTTTTCAGTCGTAAAATAAAGTACATTTAGAAAAAATATATATATATATACAAACATTTGATTTCTTCTCGTTTTCTATTTTTTTTTTTTTGGAAATCTTATAAATTATAAATTGTACCTGAAATTAATTCTCTGTCCTTCGATTGTGTTTTTTTGTTAAATTGATTTTAGAAGTTTTGCCTGCCGACGTTGTAGGAGAGGATCTTTGAGACAATGTTGAGGTCTTCGTTTTGCCTGACGTTCCTCGAAATACCGGATTGGTAGAGCAAAGTGTTCAATTGCTGGTTAACGTTTGGATGATAAGTTTCCGCGTTCGATCTGAAGAATCTGTTTTGCGTTTGTTGTTGCTGGGGGAATTGCTGCTGCTGCTGCTGGAATTGTTGGTTGAAGCCTAAATTGCCGGTGGTGGGTTCGCGTCTGAAAACACGATTGCTTTGCCTTTGGGGAAAGCTTTGGAACGAGTTGAAGGTTTGCTGCTGTTGCTGCTGTGGTTGCGGTTGCGAATTCAACGGATGGTAAGATGGAATAGTGTGGAAATCCACGGCGTTTCTTATTGGTAATATCTGGGCTAGTAATTGGCTAGTTTGGGTGTAGGTGATGCTCGGTTGTAAAGAAACTACCGTGTTTTCCGGTCGGAATTTGTTGGCTTGAAACTGATTCGGCAATTGCTGGGTGCTTGCGAAGTTCTGAACCTCGTTTTGCGCTTGATTAGGTTGTTGCTTGTTAATTGGATGGAAGGGTTGGCTGTTCTGTTGCTGCCTTTGCTTTTCGGCCAACAATCTTTGCTGCTGAATCAGAAGTTGCTGCTGCTGCAAAAGATATTCTTGCTGGTACCTCTGCTGCTGCTGCAAGTTGAACACTTGCTCCTCCAAAGCCCTCTGCTTTTCGTGGAAGGAAATCTGCGCTTTGACGTGCTCCTTTTTCGGCGGTTTTACTTGAGGCGTCTTGAAGATTGGTTCCACCTTCTTGGGAAGTCCGTGAGCGTCTTGATGCACCGTGAAAGCGGCGACCAAAGGAGCTGAAAAGAATTGCACATCTTCAACTTTAGCCTCGCTCTCCTCAGTGGTCGTCGTTATGGCCGTCGTAGTCTCCGGTTTGGGTGTTATCGAAACGCTTTTAACGCCTGGAGTGAATCTCTTGTCGTTAATCGTAACGCCGTTCAGATTGACATTGGAATTCACGAAGCTGCTTGTAGCGCTGGTCACGAAATCCTCAGGTTCCGGAGTCGTCGCTTGAAAAACCGAACTCTTCTGTATAACCACAATCGGTTTTGAAGTTGTCGTAGCTTGAACCTCGGTCACGTGCTCGTCTTTGGTGATGATCGAAAGCGCCGAAGCGGAAGCCCTTTCGATGAACCTATCCTCGGACCTCTCAGTCGAAGAACCCGACCGTCCCTCCGACGCTTCCTCGTTCTCCAATTCGCTCAACGCCCTCAGAAGAGCCTTCCTCAGATCCGAATCCAAATTGGGAGTGGAAGACGGAACGCTGATGTCGTTCGAGAGGTTCGCCTCGGCTTCCGCCGCCGCCACCATCGAGCAAACGATCGCAATAATCACCTGCAAACAAGGATACAGAAAAAAAAATCTATATGAATAACTAAACATTTCTCAAGATAAATCCGAACACAATTAAACTATTGTTACTACTTGTAAATTACACGGATGAAAGTGTGCTCAGTCAGACCACACATGAGAACCAATTTTCCTCCTTCTTCTCTTTATATTTGCGGTTTCGAAAACGCGAATTGGAGAGCAAAAGAAATTCGTCGTGCATCATCATCACGGTTTACGTAACGTGATTTATTTATTTATCCGCCAGACACTTGTCTCGCCGAAGAAGTCGAAATATAAGAGAACGAATAAAAAGATTATCGAAACGGGTCTTCGATGCAAGGTGAAAAGAAATTCGCTCTCGAGGAATGCAGTTGAAATTCCATATGGGGCGGAGGAGAAGACGCGAAACACTTTCCTCCACTTTCCACTTTGCGAACTCTCAAAAAAAAATAAATAATAAATAAATAAAGAAGAAATATAAGTGGAAGACGATTCACATAAATTTCACTGCGGAGTCAATTAAAATTTAATGCTTCTTGCGATGAACAATTTCAATTAACAATGTTTGTCATGGACAGACTCTTCAGTATTGGGCAAACACGATGATGTGCAATCAGTTAATTAAGCAACTAATTAATGAACAGATTGCAGACTGCAGCACGGAAGTTATCGAATTTGTGCAACTTCTTCATTTTCATTGAATAAAAATGATTAAATAATAGAATATTACTTTCTATCAAAGAACTGTAAACAATATTTGATTATCTCGTTTCAAAGCTACAAAGTTACCATAAATTAACTTTACTTTTAAAAAAAAATGTAAATTTCATTCGGTAACAAATATGTTTATTGCACCTGTTAACACTTAGGCGAGTTTCTCAATGACTAGAAACAAAAGCCTGTTAGGAAACGCGAAAAAATGATTGATGTTAGAAACTTCTGGCTTAAGAATTAATAATACAGACAAAGAAACGCACACGCATTTTTCCATTTGCAATAATATAAATGGAATTTTGCACGGACGAAAAACGAAAGTTTTTTTGTTTTTGTAATTTTATGTGTTTATTGCTCGCAAATGGAATTTATGCAAATCAGCTGTAAACGATTTTGTAATAATACTAATAATAATGCAAAGAGATGATCTCACGACGAAAATTTCAAATTATTTTCTTTGTTGGAGAAAGTTTTTGGATGTTGTTTTTTTTCTTTTTTTGGATTTCTTCTTCGTATCTTATTTAAATAATAATTTATCATATTGTTCACTATTTATGTTCGCTGTATAATCACACGTTTCTTAGATTTGAAATCTATGACGTTAGTTGTGATGGCAATGAACCTTTACGTTACCGAATAAATTTGTATAATTTACTATGATAATATTTTATTTATTGCAAATTTCACTGAATTATATCACAACAACATACTAAGATAATATTAATCAAAATTTAGTGGTAGATCTTGGTATAAAGTTAATATTTAATTCAAGATCTACGAAAACTTATGAACTGTTTTAAAATTTATTTAAAAAGAAGAGGATTTTTCATAGGTAAAAATAACTAAAGAAATTCTTTCTAAACATTTGAGTTGATGCATGGAGGAAGTATAAGAAATGTAACAAGTAAAAAAACAATTTCTTTCAACCTCGCACTTTGTCTTCCTAAGAGTTATTAAACTTTGTTTAATCTGCAAAGTATATTTGTTTTATTAAGATATTAATATTTCTTAAGAAGTAAATCCGACAAAAACTTCCTTTGTTTGATGACCAAATGTCACATTTAGCAACTCAATTACATAATAAACTTATCAATTAGGAAGTGCTAGCGTTTAACGTGCATTTATGCACGGTTTACGAGGCGTGTTTCGCAAATAAACAAAGCAACAAAGGAGTTCCCTCGAAAGGAACTGTCGTGCCTCTTGCAAAGTGCCATTAACGCGTTAATTTTCTATTATTATCCGTCCGTCTTCATCATCTTCTTTCGTTTGTATCTTTTTTTACCCGTAGGTCAGCTTTTGGAAACGAATAAAAAAATGTTAAAGACGTTCGAAGGAGACGCGCGAAATCGGTGAAAGTTTTCAAAAACTCATGTGTGTGTACGACGAAATGTAAACAATTTCTTCTTCATCCTCGTCTTCGGTTTCACCAAAAGAGACGCTTCGTGGAGAGTCGCCCCGAGGACATCGGTCTTCTTTTGAGTTACATAAAGGAATAAAGATTCGCTCGTTTTGCAATTACTAGAAATAATTAATAAATACACTTTCTCGGATGTAAAAATGTCACGGTTTATCAATGAATCTTAATGAACAAGTGCTTTTAACAATTGGTAATTTTCAGTATAATATTCACTTTAATATTAACATTAAAAGAACAAAGAAGTTTTACTTTTCTTTAATTGCAAAGGTGATATTTTAAAGCATGTCCAATTATTATGGTTTGGGATTTAAAGAATGAGCATAAAACCATTTCAAATACTTTGTAAATACAATAGACAATGTTGCTTTAGAAATACTTTTGAAATCAATCGGAGTAATTAGTTTTATTAGTAATTCTCTTAATGTTAACATTCACTTTAAAGCAAATATAATTACAACTGAAATCTTTGAATTTGGTTTGAAATGGATCACATCAAATACTTTATAATTTTGAATGATGAGTAAAACTATATATTTGAAATCAATCAGGGCAATTAGTTTAACATTCACTTTAACGTTAAGATGAAAACGAATAACGTTTTACTTTCCAAGGCTAATTGCAGCTAAAATCTCATGACCAATATGAATCAACGCCAATTTCCTTTCGAAATCAATCATTTACTTTACTGCAGCTGACACGAAAGTTCATTAACACGTTGCTGCACGATCGGTTGATGGTTGAAATAAAGATGACGTTACGCAAGTGAACGGTGGCAAAATCCGTACCGTCCTGAATTTGTCGCAATTCCCATTAGATAACCGACGCTCCGGCATTCCAATTGAATGCAATTATCCCAGGACGCTCACGCTCTTCGCATACCAGAAGGAAAACGATTCGAAAAGAAAGTTGCACCTCTTTCTCGCTCTCCGTCCGCTTCAATGAAAGAAAAATTAAACGATTCCACTGACATTGGATTTACACTACACGTAATTGCATTGAAGAAACGAAACAGATGCGCATAAATATAAATAATATAATGTAGAAATATGGCACGAAAAAAAAAATATAATATATAATTGACGAAGAAGCGAAAATAGTCGGGTTTATTTTTGTGGGAATTTTCGATGTTAATTGCCGGATGGGAATAAAAAAATGAAATGCCTGCAAATTAATTCATACAACTGCTGCTGGATTCTCGCTGTAATTTAATTTATTCGCTGTTTCAATGTTGATTTACTTTCTTCACACCTTCATCATACCAATTAATTAAAATTAATAAAAAAAAGCTACTGTTAAATGAAGATTTTAAAGAATGTTTAGAACGAAATAAAGCAGATTTTTGTATTATAGAAAATTTAGAAAAACATGTTTAATCCGTTCCAAAATTTCCGGATTTTTACTCGTATAGTGTGTATTTTCACTATGTGTACACAAGTTTTAAAAATGATGTAGAAGGCGCACATTCTGGGATTTCTACTGTACTTTAAAATGAAACAAATTCATCAATTAATTAATGTTGACAACATTACAATTAAGACACGAAATCCATATTTCTCATTGAGTTATAATAAAACTTGGATAAATGATAATTTTCTAATTGTACGTTGAAGATTTATTGTAATTCCACATGTATAATGTGTGTGTAATCTATATAACTCAAGACTACTGAAAGTTAATCAATAAATTATAAAAATAATCATCGTTTCTTTACTACTATTGATTTACAGTTATTTTTACTACATATGTCATTGTTATTTATTGAATAGAATTATAGACTTTCTTATTTATATTTATAATTATACATTCTAGAAATGAAACTGTCTTATAATAATTTCCTTTCTTTATATACTTTGGTTTTAATACAATTGCAGCTTTGTAATCATTTTGTATGAAGCTTTTAAACTAGTTACTCGTGTTTAGATTACGTGACTTAAAGTATAAAATTATATATGTTTCATATATTTTGCTATATTATTGAAATATTACTTAATTATTAAATATATGTTTTTTTTCTACTAAATTCGAATAGTCTTAATAATAATCATTACTAATTATAAAGAAAGTAAAAGTTTTTAAACAATATAATTATTTGTATTTTTCAATTTGTTTCTTATTTCCTATATGATTTAAGCAATCTTTGATTGAAGATCATAAACTTTCTTTGTTTTAAGAAAAAAAATGTAATTTTAGATATGAAAGAAATTAAATTTAAAAAAAATTGTAAAAAATATTTATATTAATGGTAGATTTTTGAAATTTTTAAATAAAGATCACAAAGTTTCTTGGTATTATTAATAAAATCTTGCTGTAGATTTGAAACTGTAAAAGTTTGTATTATATTGATTTTAGAAATTACAAATTGGAATGTTCCAAAAAAAAAGTTGATACATTTTTTTGGATTTAAGAAATTAAGAATTTTGGAAATGTAATTGAAATTTTAAATAAATAATCGATGATTTATTATAATTGAAACGTACCCAATTCATTGTGAGCGTTGGACGTAATTCGTTGCTTCTATTATTAACTGCGATCAAGACGATTTCATTCAGGTATCCAAAAGGTTTAGATGATAAATTGTGCGAAGAGGATTCACTACGCGTTGCGTTCGATGAGACGGATCACGATGGTCTGTGTGTCCGCTGTTCTTCGCGCCGAAGAGAACAACGAGATGATGGTTCCTCGCATCTATCTGCTGTTAAAAATGACCTGGATGTCGGTCAGTCAGTCGGTGGAAGGTGCGGTGCAGCAGAGTGGGACTCCCATGGGCCGAAGACGTCGTCAGAAGAAGAGATGAGAGGACGTGCCGCACCCACGAACCTCTTCCATAAACACCACAGTTATAACCAAACGAACAAACAGTGGAGACCCGTGCGGATTTCTCTTCGGCAATTAAACAATATCCGAAACAGATATCGTCGGATGCCTCCACTATGTGTTTATCTAACACTTCAACTCGTCCAGTTACGAAATACAGTTTTGCTTCATTATATCCACACTTTACTCCAACATCTTTAGATTTTCACATTTAACAGTTAAATATAATGTTATGATTTCTTCAAATTTGAATTACAAATATTGTACGAACTCATTTAAGAAGAATTAATATAGTCTAACAAAAGTTTGCTAAGTTGGCTGGAAAAAAAAACAAAAAAAAAACAATTTTATTTTAATATTTTTAATTTTCAACCTTTTGTAATTTCTCTACATAATTTCGATTTATTTCAATACATTTCAAGGCACCTTTCAAAACATTCCTCAAAATCGGCTTTTTGGAGCTTTTCAACTTTTAATTAATGATCTCTTCATTGGAACTGAAGACTTTTTACTTCAATTTTTGCTAATTTTTGGAAACAGCCAGAAATCACAAGGCGCTATGTCGATAGAATAAGGTGCTGGGAGAATTTCATTGATGCCAGAGAGCGCAAGAAAGTTGTTGGTTATTTCAGTAGGGTGATCATGCACCCATGATCGTGATGTAAAAAGTACCGACAAAGTTCCCATTTTTTTAGATTTCCCAAGAAATTTTTTGTTAACTTGTGGTAAGCAAGTTTCTGTGTACTACTTAGCAGTTTAGAGTAAGATAGCAGCTACCACTTTTACTCAGATAAAGTAAATCGACATCATCACTTTTGTTGTCTTGCTTTAACTGTGAGGATTTGCACCTTTTGCGCTCTACAATATGGACTACTGCTTGGTTTCCAGGTCATACTTATAGAATCAAGATTCATCACCTCTTACGATTTTACTAAAAGTACTAGAATCTCCATTTTCAAAATTTTCCAAGAAATATTTGGCAAAATGACATTTATTTGGTCGTCATTTAAAAATTGTGGAATTGTGTAATTCTTATATCTTCTCAAATTTTTGTCTTCACCAGGGGTACATTTCTATCATCGGTCGAAGATCAGTCTGAAATCTTTGAAACGACTTGGAAATAGTCACAAGGGATGATGCATTCACTCCATATACATTTTGGCATTCCTAGAAAATTTGTATAGGCTTAAGTAGAGACTGGCGAAACAAATTTTTGCTGTGGTGGAATTTCTACCCACATTACATCACTAATCTTGCCTTTTCTCTTATCCATTCTTACCGATCTTCTTGAAATTTGACATGAAATATCGCTAGACTTTAACAAATTGAGAAACAACTTTTGTTTTTTCAGGAACAAATGAATTAATGCCAACTTAGCTAACTTTTCTTAGCCCCTTCGTAGTATAGAAATTCAGAAAAAAATAAAATTATTTTAAAACCTTTTTTTTTTCTGAATTCCTCATTAAAAATTTTATGTGGATATAAAGAAAATAAACTTCAAGAAATTAAAAAAAAGTCCAATACAAATTCTTATATAAACACTATTACAATTATGAATCTCTATTTTTAAAATTTTCCAAGAAATATTCGGCAAAACGAATACGTGCCTTTATTTGGTCGTCATTTAAAAATTATGGAACCCATCGAACGGATTTCTTCGTGCAGACAAAGCTAGGACATTCAAGCCCAGTTCATCAACTACCATTTCCTGTGTCATTCTTAGATCTTCTCCAATTTTTGCCTTCACCAGGGCTACATTTCTATCATCGGCCGAAGATCAGTCTGAAATCTTTGAAACGACTTGGAAATAGTCACAAGGGATGATGCACTCATTCCATATACATTTTGGCATTCCTGGAAAATTTGTATAGGCTTAAGTAGACACTGGCGAAACAAATTTTTGCTGTGGTGGAATTTCTACCCACATTACATCACTAATCTTGCCTTTTCTCCTATCCATTCTTACCGATCTTTTTGAAATTTGATATGAAATATCAACTTTAACAAATTGAGAAACAACTTTTGTTTTTTCAGGAACAAATGAATTAATTGTTAGACCCCTTCGTAGTATAGAAATTGACAAAAAATTAAATTATTTTAATTATTTGAAAAACTTTTTTTCAGAATTCTTCATTAAAAATTTTATGTGGATTTTTCTATATATATAAACAAAATAAACTTGAAGAAATTAAAAAAAAAATCCAATACAAATTCTTATATAAACACTATTACAATTATGTAATGAAATATCTTTAATATTTGAGTTGATCTTTTAGTAGTAAACAAAAAAAAATCTCTATTTGTGCGTACGAAATTTCTCCGGTGGATCTTTCAACAGGGAAATGTCGCAACGCGTCTCTGACATTTTGATATAAATCTTAATAGGAGGAATCTAGTTAGAAGATTAAAATGCTATCGGTTTGATCCGGCAGATGCTCGATGGAGAGAGGTATATGGACATTGACATTGGGCAGATTTGGAACGCTGATGATGATAATGATGATGGTTCTTGCAAAACGCAGTGGGAATCGACGTAAACGACTCGTTTATTTTGTTATTTTTCGCAACGCATTTAATTAACGTTTTGCGCGTGTCTCCTCTGTATACGTTTGTAGTCTTCATGGATGCGTGTCTTATTGTATGGTAATAGCTCGGATTCGAGATAGCCTCAATACAACAATATACACTACTAGAATTGCAAACCGCGAATGCACACAATTTCCGTAACTAATTAATCTAGTTGTCCATCTTCTTTCATAGAAAGATGAGACAGTTAGTATTAACTTTAATATCATTACAAAAAAAAACACCGCAAAGTTTAATCTATATTTAATTAAAACGTGCAACACTCATTAAAAATAAAGATCTTTAATTGACATTAAACTTAATGCTAAACAAATTTCAGCATTCACAGACCTTTCTATTAATGCCACTAACACATCATTATTTTTAATAAGCTCACTCACTATTTTTTTTTTGGTATTTAGTTTGCATTTAAATTTAAAAATTAATTACAAAAAAAAAATACATGTCAGGTTTTCATATTTGAAGCAGTTAACACGTAAATATTAAAAACCATAGCAGCGAATTTATTGTATGAAATCATTGACATCTGAAGGGAATCAAATATATTTAGTAACTATGACTACTGCATTTTATTTTTTGAAATTGTGGACAAACGAATTATACAAGGTGGCGCAAAACTAATGTCATAATTTGAATTGGCTGCCATTTTGTTATAAATGAAAAAAATAGAATTCTGTTTTCATCAAAAGTTTATGTAAAAGTGTAGAATTGGTAATAGAAAAGTTATATCGCTCAAATGACTAATTTGATGCATAATTGCGCTCGTTTTACGGCATTTTTAATTGTTGCTCGCAAAACATCTGGCTCCAAATAGGCGATATCTTCTTCAATGCTTTATTTCAAGATATGCAAGGTTAGTGGTTTGTTGTGGTAAACGCGAGATTTTGAAAAGCCCCCAAGAAATAAGTCTGGTGCTGTTAGATCTGGCGATCTGGACGGTTTTTGAGATTTGAGCTCTTCAAAACGACCTAGAAATTGGTGTCTCAAAATCTCCATAGTTTCCACTTTCTTAAGATGTGTATCGCCCCATGGCTTATTGACAATTAATTCACTATATATCTACATCTAAAATGTCAAAACACAGTGACATTTGGCACCATCTGCAAAAAAAGGCAGCCAATTCAAATTATGACATTACTTTTGCGCCACCTTGTAGAAGCTTGAATGCGTTTTTGTCTTTGCAATGAAAAGATTTTATAGTCAAACAAACAAAGTGCATCCATAGCAACTAAACTATTCACACTATTTAAGACAGTTAAAACACATGAAAAGTCGTGCTTAGTAACGACGAAATGTTTACAGTGGAACCTCGCATAACGAGCAAAATGAATTGTAAGAAAAATGACTCGCTTAACGAAAGACGTTTTGCATAACGAGTGACGATGAGAAGAGAAGTCCCAGAACTTGTGTACACATTTTTGTATATGTTTCACTATACGAGTAAAAATCCGGAAATTTTGGAATGGATCAAACTCGTTAAGCGAGGTTCCACTGCATGTAGAAACTGTAAGAAAAAAAGAGAACATCAACTGCATTCATAAACAAATGAATCGCAATGCATGATATGACTTTAATTTAAACCGAAACAACAGTTGAATTCTAAAAGAAGAAAAAAATGTTTGCTGCACCTGTCACCAATTCAATGGATGTAAGTAGCTTGCACGTGTTTAATAAAATAAGAAACGTTTTAAATTTAAAAATATGGAATTTGTGTTGTTTATGTGGAGTGAAAATACACGGTTTTGGATGGATGGGAGGAAAGGTTATCTTGTGAAAAGAACTTGGAGTTTTCACGTTTCAAAAAAATCATGAATTGGAAAGCTTAAACATTGTAATTCCAGTCATTTACGATGCAATAAAGGAAAACGAATTTTAGTGGTGTTATAATGGTAAGAATGAATACGTTAGTGACAGATGATGGAAAAACAATATATTCGTGTAAATGAAAAGAAGTAGCAGGAGGCTATTAAAAGGTATATAAATGTGCAAAGCTTTCTAAACAATTGTAAAAAATAAAGGTAAATTTTTTTTCAACAGCGTGATGACAATCAGGATAATTTATGTAATTGAAATGAAGGAAATTTGTAGTGGTTTCATAAAACATTAATTGAAATCAGAAATGTTTACGTAATTGATATAAATGCTATTGATTTTAATTAATAATATTTGAAGTGAAATATTGGAAAAAAACTTTAAGTTCTTTAAATATTTCCTTGAAACAATGTAAGAAAAGTCATTTAAAATAAATGAGATATTTGCATTAAAAAATGTTAATCTTAATTACTAGGTTTCAAGTACTGTGAAACCTCGCTTAACGAGTTTAATTCGTTCCAAAATTTCCGGATTTTTACTTATAGAGTGAAATACTCGTCTAGTGAATCACAATATGTGTACATAAGTTTTAAAAATGATGTAGAAGGCGCGCAATCCGGGACTTCTCTTCTCATCATCGCTCGTTAAGCAAGTCATTTTTCTTACAATTAATTTTGCTCGTTAAACGAAATGCGAAGTTCCGTGAAAATCCGCTGTATTCAACATTTTGATGGATTAATTAAGTATAATTAATGAGATTTATAGTACAAATGTTGTCAATTTACTTGTTAAGAATCACAGATTAAAACAATTATCAATTACCAAGAACGTGAAGTTTCTTCAAACAAAAAATAAATCTTGCATTGTTTTAGCTTCAGGTTTCGCAAATGGTTTCCATCTAGGATTCGCTCTGTGAGCAGCAGATATTCCATTGAATGGTATTCGTAATTTCCAGTTTTCATCTGCGACGAGAAGAAGGAAGGAGAAACCAAAGAAAGACAGAAGCGGGAATAAGAAGTAGAAAAAAAAAAGAAGTTTGCTAATACATGTAATTCTGCAAAACTTTCCAACGGCCGAGATGAATATTACAATTATTGTCTATGAGAGTATTGAATAATAAATTTAATTACCTTTTTCAGCGCTCGAGCTCGATTTCAAAATCGTAGAAACCGCCTCAATTAGCCGGTGCCGGCAAATTAAGAGGCGTTATGCAAAAGCTGAAAAGAAACGTAACACAACTTAATGTGGATTTGTTCGAAAAATTGAGTTTAACAAGAAGAAAAAAGTTGTCTTTTTTTAGGTTGAATGATATGTGTGTTTCTTCTATGTGTTTGATGACCTCTCGATGTGGCGACCTTTGTATCAGATAGAATTAAACAGCGCGTCCTGATTTCCTTAAATGTTTCACTTCATTTTCACTTTCCGCTACTGCCAGTAGAGAGAATCGTGAGAATTCCAAGTTGAAAAATAAAAGTATTTTCATTGGGACATTCAGACGCTTTTTGTACAATAATTGCGTTACATAAGGAAGACGAAAAGATTCGTTATGAAATTACCGATAAAACGAGCTGGTTTTGGGTGAAAAGAAATTCTTTTTTTCTTGATGCAGACTGCTGGGAACCTGCTGACCCACAAAATATACATATGCGAAATGATATTTTGTCTGCAGCGGAAATATAAATACGTGATTTCACTTAGATTCTGTGAATGCAATTTTTAGAGGGTTTTTTTTTTGTGATTTGCGCCGGTAACGTTCTAGGAACGAATTCATTAGTTCATACAGGCTTTAACGCGCAGAAAGAAAGTGAAACTCTTTTCACTCTCTGTGTGTGTGTGTGTTTTTTTAGTCTGCTGTTGTACTAAGTAAAGAAGAAAAGTGTGTTTGTTGTGTTAATTTGCACTAAGAGTTAAAGTTTCGATCCTTTTTCAAATACAAGAAAAAGAAACGATAAATCTCGATAAAACAACTGTTTCCAAGTTCATTCAAAGAGGCTTAAGAAAGTTCATTAAATCATGCTTTTAAGTACTAAGTTATTACCTCTTAATAACATTCGTTTAATCATACTTTTAGTTAATGAAAAAAATACAAAGTTTGATGTTATATCATAAATTTTGGCAATATTTGATTCGTTCCAGAATCTACTAACCTTATCCGAAATCAACAATATAAAACGCCTTATTAGGAAAATAGTTTGTATTCAATTTCTGTATGATATTTACAGACAAATGGGTGAAAGTTCAATCAATATTGCTGTCAAGCATGAAACTTTAAATGCATTCAATGTATGGTTTCTAGATAAACGCTATTAACAAGTAGTAATTTAGATCTCAATTACATCATTAAAGAACCTAAACGTCTACCTAGAATGATAAATTTTTATTTGTTATTTAAATTATATTTGTTTCAGTTTTCAATATTCATAACTATTAAAACAAATTTAAGATTTTTAAATTTTCCTAAAAAAAAAAAATTCAGTTGCTAGTCGTATGTTTAACAATTTTAGGTATATACCACGATGGGAATGTGATTCGGATTGAAATTGCTGAAATATTTCGACGTCGGGTTTATCTGTTGAATGTCATAATTGCGTTCCATGAATTCACACACATTTACCAATGGAAATGAATTAGTTTTCTGGTTTTTAATACATTTTACTTTCTTGTTTATTTAACAAATTTATATTTTCTTATAAATGAAATAGATATTTTTCATTATTTTAATGAATCTAGTATTGATTAAGTATTTTTCATGATTCATATCTGTATATTATATTACTGCATAAAGATTATGCAATGAACATAGTGCTGTATCATCTACACAAGTAGTTCTCAATTGTATTGGTTATAGCTGTCATTACAGCTGTCACATTGTGTCAAAGTGTCACAAAAATGATGTTATAAATAATTGAGTCGTAACCAAGATGCAGCAGATTGATTAAGATTGAGAAACGTTGATCCACATAGTTTAATTTGATTTTAGAATTAGAACTACTATAATCAAATTAGGTAAATAAGAAAAGTATATGTCAAATAACACTTCCTTGAGGTACATCAGACATATCTGGTAGTTCTAATGCTGTAATCAAATTAGACCAGCGTTTTCCAAACTGTGAGGCGTGGACTAGTCTAAGGGGACGCGCGAATATTAGTAGCAGTGAGCAATTTTCCAAATATCTACTCGAAAACTATAATAGATAGGATGAATCCAATATATGAATGGAATCTAATTTTTGGATTCATTCTATCTATTATAGTTTTCGAGTAAATCAATGAAATGTGAAAACACTGCTTTTTCGAACGTTCTAATTTCAATTTTTCAAATTTGAACGCGTATTACAGCAACATGGATATATCTATACTTGCTGGATTCCCCAAACATTCAGCTTTCATATG
>NW_017095571.1:0-42676 GCF_001412225.1 Nicrophorus vespilloides
AGAGAAACGACGTTTCTTTTTCACTCTTTTCAGTTTATCATGGATTTCTCGACAACCACTTAAGATAATTACATCATCGACCACTCGTATGAAAGCTGAATGTCTCAGCTTTCCAACGAGCCCATTGGCATCTTGGTACTATCATCGAGTCGCCTGCTATGAGCTGTAGAACGTTTTTTTTGTATTTTTTTTCAGTTTTTACAGTTTTTCGTAAATATCTCAACAACCCATTAAGATAATTATATCATCGACCATTCGTATGAAAGCTGAATATTTTTTCTTTCCAACGAGTCTACATACATCTAAGTGCTGTCGTCAAGTCACCTGCTATAAGCTGTAGAAATTGAAGAAAATAAACACATTCTCAACATTTTATACGTAACAGAGAAACGACGGTTTTCTCGTGTTTTTTTCACTCTTTTTAGTTTATCGTGGATTTCTCGACAACCCCTTAAGATAATTACATCATCGACCACTCGTATGAAAGCTGAATGTCTCAGCTTTCCAACGAGCCTATTGGCATCTTTGTGATGTCATCGAGTCGCCTGCTATGAGCTGTAGAAATTGAAAAAACAGAGAAACGACGCTTCTTTTTCACTCTTTTCAGTTTATCGTGGATTTCTCAATAACCCTTTAAGATAATTTCATCATCGACCACTCGTATGAAAGCTGAATGTCTCAGCTTTCCAACGAGTCTATTGGCATCTTTGTACTGTCATGAACTCGCTTGCTATGAGCTGTAGAATCGACGGTTTTCTCGTTTTTTTTTCAGTGTTTTCGAAACATAAGTTACTTTGAACTTATTTGATTCAACATTTGTAAATAACACAAGTATACAAACAAACCTATTTCATTCAATAAATTGTAAACTTCATTTTGCGTATAAGCTTATGAATTATGAATGCGTGATAATGAAAATATGAATATAAAACGAAAACATAAATGAAAATTGAAAATATTTGATTCTACATTTGTAAATCACTCAACTATATATATGATATGAACAAAATCGTGTTCATTAAAATCGAAATATAAGTATGAAACTAAAAGTTTCTCTTTTAAAATCTTTGAACTCCAACATCTAATTAAATAGATTTGATTCCTTCTTAATCATTGCTTTCAAAGTCTTATTTTTTAAACATAAACTAAAATTTTAACTTATATAATCTATATAGAATGGGAAAACACATGTACGACCGTCTCGAAATGAAATTTGTAATTCGTTGAAGGTTCTCCCCGTCAACAAAATGTGTAGAGGAGAGTCGGGTCGTCATGCGGCAACACGAACATCGCGAAAACCGATTAAATTCGCAGCCCGCCGTCGGCTGCATTTCGCATTCGACATAATAAAATGCCGCGGATTTTATTAACCGTGCAGCCTCCAAAGTATTTATTAATATTTAATTGATCTCTCTCTCTCTCTTTCTCTTTCTTTCCTTAACCGAACCCGAGAGTTGCAACTCAAAGTGCAAACGTATTCTTCGACCGGGCAACGCTACAACACACACACTGTACGCGATGAAAGGAATTCCTTCAAAAACGACCTTGAAACGTTTCGCAATTTCTTTCGCACATTTTTACAATTACAATTTCGTAGCTGTCTGCGCTCATATGATACCTTATTCGCACAATTCACAGTTTCTTTCAACTTAATTCTTTCACTTAATTATACTAATATTAACGTTAATTTATAAATATTTCATAAAATGGAACGTTTCGCAATTTCTTTCGCACATTTTTACAATTACAATTTCGTAGCTGTCTGCGCTCATATGATACCTTATTCGCACAATTCACAGTTTCTTTCAACTTAATTCCTTCACTTAATTATACTAATATTAACGTTAATTTATAAATATTTCAAATTAGTGCAAATCTTGTAGAAAGTTAAAATTAATTAATTTAAACATTTCATTATAGTAACAATAGATGTAAATAAAGTTGAAAACTCACCACAAATTCCATCTAACTTCGATTTTAATCGCTTTAATCACAAATATCAGTTTTTTTTTTCTTATTGAAAACATTGTTCTGACAGATGAAATGTCAATGTGTGTTTTGTTGAGACTCTTGTGTTATATTTCCATAGAAACCTGTATTGACGCCATTTTGTTTTCAAAATTTTGATCTCGGCTAACCTCGATCCTTACAATCGTCTGACTTTATTTATGTGGATCATAGTTATTTCTGAATACAAATAGAGTGAAAATCGATTTTCCGTTATATATGTAAGTTGTGGCTTTGTGAGCTAAGCCGTCGACGTAAATGTATCAATATAACGTAGGGGCCAAATTGGATTATAATAAACTACCAAAACATATACGTATATAGGAATAAGTGTGTGTGTTTGTAAAGGGGGGTTTGGGTGGAGGATTCGTTGATATTAAGGGTGTTTTTGGGTTGCATCCAAACAAAGCCCTTTGTTCCACCGTGCAGCACGCATCACCCTCTCGTCGGTGCCATCGCGCGCTGAAGAGGAAAAGAGAAAGAGACTGTGCAAACAAAAGAGCGGCAGAGGAAGAGAAAAATGCCAGCACACTAAATGACCACACATTAGTTCCGATTCATGGGACGGTGCATAATCAAAAGAAGGGAGGGAGGGGGAACTTGCGGACCTGCTCGTCTCTTTGAAACGGCTGATTGATGATTTGAACAAAATAACAAAACATATTTATATCAGTTTGATCGAAATTTGTTCGAAATTTGACATTGAATTAGTCAAAAACTATAAATATCACAATTATTAAATTATATGAATTTTAAACATTGTAATCTTAGCTTTAAAATATACCTTCAATATATTAAATATCTTCAGTAGTTTTCTAGAAATTCGTTCTAATATAGAGACACTGTTTCGAAATTTAATATTTAAATTTTGTCATCATATTTAACTTCAATCTTTATAACTTTAGCTTTAAGTTCTTTAAATGTGTAATTTTCAAGAACTACTCGTACTAATATACAAAGACAAAGAACATTTTGGATGCTATTAATTTTAATGTTTGACAAAGAATTTCAGAAATTAAATACTTCAATTTCATTGTCTTAACTTTGACATCGAATTACGTAAAACCAATAGATATCAGGATTAATCAATTATATGTATTTTAAACCTTGTAGTTTTACCTTTAAGTTGCATGTTTCATATGTAAACTGTTTTCAGTATTTATAAAGAAATATGCTATAATATACAGACTCAACATTTTGTTTTTCAAAGCATTAATTTCAACTTTGAACTTGCTTTATGTTAAAACTATAGATTTCAGGATTGAGCAATTACATGCATTTTAAACCTTGTAGTCTTTAGTTTAAGTTGTATATTCAATATGTTAAGTGTCTTTAGTATTTTTCGAGAAATACGCTAAAATATACAGACACTTATTTTTTTTTAAGTAATTTTATTGTTTCAACTTTGACATGATATTATAGAAATACTATAAATTCTACGATTATGTAATTACATACATTCTAAATCTTGTAGTATTAACTATAAGTTCATAGTTTAATATGTTAAGTGTCTTCAGTGTTTTAAAAGAAATTTGCTATAATAACAGATACTGCATTTTTTCGAAACTTTAATTTCAATGTTTCAACTTTGAACTCGCTTTATGTTAAGACAATAGATTTCAGGATTGAGCAATTATATGTATTTTAAACCCTGTAGTTTTAACTTTAAGTTGCATCTTCAATATGTTAAGTATCTTTAGTAGTTTTCGAGAAATGCAGTATTTTTTAATAATTTGATTGTTTCAACTTTGACATGATATCATACAAATACTATAAATTCTACGATTATGTAATTAGATACATTTTAAATCTTGTAGTATTAGCTATAAGTTCGTTATTTAATATTTTAAGTGTCTTCAGTGTTTTTAGAGAAATAGAGCTATAATAACAAATACCGCATTTTTTTCGAAACTTTAATTTCAATATTTCAACTTTGAACTCGCTTTATGTTAAGACAATAGATTTCAGGATTGAACAATTATATGTATTTTAAACCCTGTAGTCTTAACTTTAAGTTGCATCTTCAATATGTTAAGTATCTTTAGTAGTTTTCAAGAAATACAGTATTTTTTAATAATTTGATTGTTTCAACTTTGACATGATATCATACAAATACTATAAATTCTACGATTATGTAATTAGATAAATTTTAAATCTTGTAGTATTAACTATAAGTTCATTGTTTAATATATTAAGTGTCTTCAGTGTTTTTAGAGAAATTTGCTATAATATACAGACACTGCATTTTTTCGAAACATTAATTTCAATGTTTCAACTTTAAAATACAATAGATTTCATAATTGAGCAATTAGATGTATTTTAAACTCTGTAGTCTTAACTTTAAGTTGCATATTTAATATGTTAAGTATCTTTAGTAGTTCTCGAGAAATACAGTATTTTTTAATAATTTGATTGTTTCAACTTTGACATGATATTATACAAATACTATAAATTGTACAATTATATAATTACATACATTTAAAACTCTGTATTATTGACTTTTAATATGTTAAGTGTCTTTGATAGTTTTCGATACAAACACTGCTTTTTCGTAAACGGAAAGTATGGTTTCAATTATGAAAATTGCGTTGGTTTCAGGATAACAAGATAACATAAATGAATTATTTATTGCCCTTAGTCACGGAATGCACAAACTTTAGAAAACTCTTCGTTTCATTTATTCTGCGACATAAGTGAATTCACCTGTAATCTTCTCCATCCCATGCGACGCGTATCGTCGTACGGAAGCCCCAATATTGCAGATTTTATAATCACACTTATCGCATGTAATACCACATCTACGAGCATAATGCTATTGAAATTCAAAATAAACGGTTTCCTTTCAGCGTCTTCTTGGCTTTCAGAGGGCGCGTGCATTTGATTATGCCTCTTAATCCCTATTCGTACGAACCATATTCGAGTTGCTCGGATTGTCTGAGTTAATATGCGCGGAACGTTTCTGTGTTTGCACAAAATTACCGGATTGCATCTCAATGGGGATGAGAGAGATAGAGACCTGTCCGTAATACAGATAATACAACATATATATATAATTTAGTATGGGACGTGCACTAATTAACAACGGACTACAGTGAATATCGCTGCACCTTGTTTGTGTACGATATATGCGTGTATTGGATTTACGGAAATCAAAGCTCAAAGCCACCTAATAAACGACCGACCGCAAATATGAAATGGAACCTGCACATTCCTAATACAATCTGATTACCGAAAGTTTAATTCACGAAGCCAGACAAGCAATAATCGAGTTCATGTAATATAATTACAAAATATTAAATTAATATTGAGACTGTAGCAACTAAACGATTTTCCTGGAACCACTTCTAGTGGTTTTATTTTATACATTTTTCCATCATCCAAGATCGTATAATTTGATTTATTCCGGAGGAGGGTTTCCTGGTTACCAGACTTTACTGCTGCTACATCCTAGATCAATACACATTTCTTTGATTCAATTTTTTTTGTTTGTTTTTGTCTCAGCATTTGCAGAAATTTATGTTATAAACAGTTAATAAATGCATTTTCCAATTATTTCTAACAAAATCTGTTCACTTTGCGTAATGCTGCGGTTTTAGTAAAACTGTTGTACAGTTGCTAAGTTTTCTATGAAAATTGGAATTCGTTTGGAACGGCGGAGTCCGCATTTAGAGGCACGTAGTTTGTGAGTGTGTTTTATTAGTCCGTTAGCAATAAAACGAGCTATTAACTAGACGGCGATATTAAACTTTATTGTTATTAATTAATTCTCGGAGCCCACGCCACTTTTATATCTTTTATTTTCAATTTTTTCTTGCTTCGTTTCACTCCTCGAGGCTTAGAAAAATACATATTTTTCTATCGTTAAAATTTCAATGATTAATATGCAATTTTATATGAATCTTCATTATTTGTTTGTGTTATTATTTTGTTAATGCTTACAGTCTTAGCTAGAAATTTGCATGTTCAATATGTTAATTGTCTTTAACTTAAAAAACTGTGTTATAACTTAAAAAAAATTGACTTCATGTTACCCAAATAAAATAAATTATATGTATTTTGAAATTGAACATATTTAGCTTTCAAAGACATATTTATTATGTTAAATGTATTCACTATATACTTAGAAATTCGCTATAAAGAATAGGACTGTGTTTACAATTTCAACGTTTAAACTTTTACATTGAATTACACAGATACTATCAAGTGCACTTTGAAGTAATTAGATGTATTTTAGACCTTGAAGTCTTAGCTGTAAGTTCAATATTTTAATTGTCTTAACTATTTTATGAGATATACGCTATAATGTATAAACTTAAACATTGCTTTTCTCAAAACTTGTGTCAACTTTGACATAGTATTACATAAAAACTGTAAATTCCACGATCATACAATTAGACACAGTTTAATACGTATAATATTAGCTTTAAGATGCATGTTTAATAGTTTCAGTATCTTCAATAGTCTTTGAGAAATACTGAAAAGTGTAGATGTTGATTAATCTGAGCGCATGTTACCCAATTAAAATAAATTATACAATAATATAATTATATGTATTTTAAAGTTGATATATTTAGCTTTCAATGTCATATTTCTTATATTAAATGTATTCACTATATACTTAGAAATTCGCTTTAAAGTATAGAGACTGTGCTTATAATTTCAACGTTTAAACTTTTACATTGAATTACACAAATACTATCAAGTGCACTTTGAAGTAATTAGATGTATTTTAGACCTTGAAGTCTTAGCTGTGATTTATGTATTCAATATGTTAAATGTCTTAACTATTTTATGAGATATACGCTATAATGTATAGACTTAAACACTGCTTTTCTCAAAACTTGTTGTCAACTTTGACATCGTATTACATAAAAACTGCAAATGCCACGACCATACAATTAGTTACACTTTAATACGTATAGTATTGGCTTTAAGATGCATGTTCAATAGTTTCATTACGTTTAATAGTATTTGAGAAATACTGAAAAGTGTAGATGTTGATTAATCTGAGCGCATGTTACCCAATTAAAATAAATTACACAATAATATAATTATATGTATTTTACAGCTGATATATTTAGCATTCAATGGCATATTTATTATGTTAAATGTATTCACTATATACTTAGAAATTCGCTATAAACTATAGAGACTGTGTTTACAATTTCAACGTTTAAACTTTTACATTGAATTACACAGATACTATCAAGTGCACTTTGAAGTAATTAGATGTATTTTAGACCTTGAAGTCTTAGCTGTAAGTCGTATGTTCAAAATGTTAAATGTCTTAACTATTTTATGAGATATACGCTATAATATATAGGCAGGCTTTTCTCAAAACTTGTGTCAACTTTGACATCGTATTACATAAAAACTGTAAATGCCACGATCATACAATTAGATACAGTTTAATACGTACAGTATTAGCTTTAAGATGCATGTTCAATAGTTTCAGTATTTTCAATAGTATTTGAGAAATACTGAAAAGTGTAGATGTTGATTAATCTGAGCGCATGTTACCCAATTAAAATAAATTATACAATAATATAATTATATGTATTTTGAAGCAGAACATATTTAGCTTTCAAAATACATATGATTCACTATATACTTAGAAATTCGCTATAAAGTATAGAGACTGTGCTTATAAATTCAACGTTTAAACTTTTACATTGAATTACACAAATACTATCAAGTGCACTTTGAATTAATTAGATGTATTTTAAACCTTGAAGTCTTAGCTATGAGTTGTGTATTCAATATGTTAAATGTCTTAACTATTTCATGAGATATACGCTATAATATATAGGCAGGTTTTTCTCAAAACTTGTGTCAACTTTGACATTGTATTACATAAAAACTGTAAATGCCACGATTATACAATTAGATACAGTTTAATACGTATAATATTAGCTTTAAGATGCATATTCAATAGTTTCAGTATCTTTAATAGTATTTGAGAAATACTTTATAATGTACGGAAGTTACTTTTTCTATAATTGCAATTTCTATGTTTCTTTTATATTTCAACATTTAACATAAAATAACGCGAAAATAAGCAGTGTAGAGACTGTATTTAATTATCTTTCTGTTGAATTTCACTTCTAAAGTATTTGACTGAAAAGTGTAGATGTTGATTAATCTGAGCGCATGTGTTTAGTTGTTGAAGACGGGAATAAATTGTGTTGCGTTCGTATTGTGTTAAAATCTCATTATTCGTATGCTCTTTAATCAGGGATAACAGGCCGTGGCACATATGTTTTCCTGCACGTGCTGGGAACAATGCCAGAGACACCCTCGAACCCAGAGTGTCGAAGTGTGTGCGGGGGGTTGAAGGGATAGGAAAGGGGCGCACCGCACTTGTCACTGCGGCAGTCAATATGTCAATTATCGGCTCCGTAGGCAATTACTTGCGGTTTTCGGGAAGGGGAAGGTAAGGGATGATTTTTTGCCCTTCTCTCTCTCAATCTTTCTTCTTGTTGTTGATCGTCTCCCCTCGTCCTTACAAACATTTCCTTCACACTTCCAACACCTCCTGCGTCCAAATTCCTTCTCTGGAATCGCCCTCATTGTTTATTCAATAAACACTCGTCGTTATCTGATTACAATCATTAGGAATCATCGGATTTGGCGTCCACCCTTCGAAATTCCGATAATCGCGTTAGCCCTGCTTCTCCGCCAACACGCTCCAGATATGCATAAGTGTGCATCTTTTCGCCTATTTTCACTACGCGTCTCCCTTTCACTCCTCCATCCGAGATGCATTGACACACTTTTTCTCATTGTTGTAATTAGAGAAGAAATTGCTATCGGACTGGCATGAATTATAATTAGACATTTCACGAAAGTTTTTTTTTTCTCGCTTCATTATTTACAGCCGCCGCCGCTTTCTATTTATTCTTCCATCCGCGTCAATCCAAATACAAAGAAGCATTTCTTTATTTGCAGACTTTCAAAGCAATCTGAACTTTATTTTGATCCGTTCGAACTGTACGAAAATAAGCGAAATAATAAATAGAGTTTTGGTAGTATCTTTACCAACTGCCATCTTGTTTTCTTTTCTACATTTTGTTTTTCTTTTCTTTTTTTGTATCCATTATAGCAAATAAATTACGTGTTATTTGTCGAGTCGATTTGCACGCCCTTTGGGCATCGTTTTCACGTCTATTATCGTTAATGGTTTGAGTTACGAGTTTTAGATCGGAGCACCGTGGAATCGCGATTTTTCGTCTCTCGGACGTACGCATTCTGCACGGCTGCCATCTTGATCTGTCGTTCTTCAGCAATCAATAATTCCTTCTCCGGCGATTCCATGCCAAAGTACATTTTCTTTTCCATTTATAATAATTTAATTGATTCGTACAAATTTATTACAAATTTATGTTAAATAAATAATAGTGTTATGTGAAATGAAAAAATAAAAACGCTTTATTGATTTTGTCATAAAAGAAACAGTATAGAATCGATAGCTGACATGACCTTCATTACATTTAAAACTGCGACGTTATCCACGCGCCGCTTTTATTTTGTTTTTATTTATTTTTATTTTTTTTTCATTTCTGACATAGAAAGCCGTGAGTTCATCGGCACGGTTCTCTTTGTAATGGAATAATAATGTACACCAAAAAGCGAACTCAATTCTAAATGTTACATTTTACATTAAGAAACAAATCGCATGAATTATATAAGTTTGAGATATGTAAGCAACGTAACTAAAAGTTATTATTAATTAATTAATTAATTAATTAATTATTGTAATCTTAATAAATATTCAATTCAATTTATTTCTGTTACATTAATTATACGAATGATGTTTGTGTTTTAATATTCTGAACTTGACATTTTCTTGCTCTGTATATGCGATATATGGAGTGGATGTAATTGCAAGAAAATTGAATGTATTAATATAATATTATGTACGTGAATTGCATAAGCAATTATTTTAGGTGTTATCAACTTTTAATGGATAGAAACATCATAAAATAGAATATTATGTTGATTGTGGTAAAAATAGAGGCAATTAGAGCTGTTCTTGCTTCGCTAATTGCTTGAATCTGTTATAATGATGTATCAATTATGACGAACAAATTGATATTGCTTTGATTGTGACATGACGTATGGTGAAGAGGTATAATTGATAATGGGTCGGTGGAAATGAAAGTTGTAAGATTCGATTAGCATTCGCTGGGATGCGAAGTTGTAAGTTGTCATGTGTGATGTGAGCATGATAGAGGTGATGATGGTGATTTGGATATAGTTAGGGAATGGTGGATGGAAAGCTGCAGCAGCTTCGTCGACTGTGATTGCTTCGGTTACCTCCAGCTTACTGTGTGTGTGTGAAACGTAATGGTCAATTAACCTTAGTGTCAAGGCTGGTGTTTGTTTTCGAATAAAAATGGAGGGTGGTAGCGTTCGCATCCGCTTGGTGGCGGTCGCGTACGGGTGATGCAATCGAGCGTCTCGGGGGGGTGGGGCATGGGCGTTTCCGGAGTAGGGGCGACCGCCCCTCGAATGATCGTGGCCGTTCGTCGAGCGTTCGGCGCGCGACGCAGGGGGGGATTCGCCGGTCGACGAGCGATCGCGCTATGTCAGTTCGAGGACGGTTCTGTTCGCGTTTATGTTGAATGTTGAAAGGAAAAAGAAGCGACTGCGAGTGTGTGGGAGAGCGTGCGGTGTCGAGCGTGAGATGTGCTGCACCCAGGTGCGATCAGGCCGCGACCCCCGCGCCGACCACGGCCTCGGTCGCCGTTGTTCGGACGACGCGCACGATGGTGCTGTTGTTGTTATTGTTGTCGTCGTCCAAGATGAAGATGATGATGTGCAGGTGGAGCAGCAGCAGAAGGAGTTGTTGTTGTGAGGGTTACATCCAGGAGAGGAGATGAGTGCGGCTCTGCCGCCGTTGCCCGATCTCATACCGATATCGGCGCTGCGGAAGGGCGGAAAGGCGCCCGAGGTAGATAGTTTCAATAATAATTGCAGCAGCAGCAACAGTAGTTGCAACAGCAGTATCAGTACTGGTAGTACTACCTGCAGTAGCAATAGCAGTAGCAGCAGGAGGGACGTCCAAGATTGTTCGCCCTGCAACTCGACCCAGTGTTCCGGCGGAGAGGTTATGGGAGAGCAGCGCTCGCGGCGAACGGGGAAACAACCTGCCGTCGACCTGATCGATACGTCGCGGTCACGTGGTAACGACGTCGCCGCCCCTCAGCAACGAGCGTCGTCCTCCACCGCCGCCGCCGCTGCGACCCGGAAAGCCCGCTCCGAGCGTCATCGTAAATCAGACAGACGACGCGAACGCGACCGCCGCAAACGATCCACCTCCTCGCTGAAATCGTGCTCTTCTCTGCCATCGTCGCCGGAAAGACCCGCGAATCCGCGCGTCAATCCCATTTTCGTCTGGGTACGTCAACAGGACTCTCAAATCGTGGAAGTCAAATGCGAAGACTACGACAAGCGGAATCGGATTCTGCTGACGAAGACCCCGCAGGGATGGCGCGCGATACCTCGAACGGAGACGCTGGCGCCCACCCTCCAGAGAACGGATGACACCAACACCAGTAACTCTTCGAGCACCGTCGACCACCGGGCCAAGAGGAAGACCAAGAAGCGCAGCAACTGCAAGGTGAAACGAAGATCTACCGGTGTCCAAGTTGACGATCACGAGCTGGAAAGTGAGGGTGCATCTTCTCCGTGGAACGCGCACGATCTCGATCCTGACCCGGACCCCGAACCCGAGCTGGACTCTGAAATCGAGATAATCGAAGTTTTCGGCGCGGTCAAATCTCCGGTCGCGGAGGAGGAACCTTGTGCAAACAGTAACAGCAGCAGCAGCAGCGTTAGTAATAATAGTCGTAGCAGTGTTTCCGTTTCCGTGTCTGAATCAAGTGCGCAAGTGACAAACACACAATCGACTACCGATTGCAACAATAAAGGAGACGTCGTCAGCCCGCTTGACAACCTCCTCGCAGTCGCCGAGCTGGAGTTCAATCAGCAGATTCAGTCGGAGCAGCAGTGGGAGGTGAAACCTCCACCGTACAAAGTGGAGCTGGTGGAGGAGGAAGAGGAAGAGGAGGAAGAAGAAGGAGAAGAAGTTGACGAGGAAGAGCAAATTGATAATATGCAGCAGTTGGATATATTCATAGAGTCGTGCGCCCCGACACAGACCCCAGAAATAGAGATGAAGGCCAAGCCCGATGATTGCGAATGCGATTACACCGAAGAGGACGATAACAATCTGGCGATGGACGATATTCTGAGTCGCCTCGAGCAATCCCTTCGCAGCCCCGACACCCTCCATTCAGAGATCAACGAAATCATCAAGAACCAAAAGCCGGATCCGTCGCCTCCGGCTCCACCGCCCCCGCCTCCGCCGCTCCATCGACACAGTAACAACAACAATAATAACAACAATAGTAGCAGCAGCAGCAGCAACGGCAACAAACCAACGGAGCAAGAAACCCCGACGGATCTCTCCACAACCACTAAAGATAAGTACGAGGAGCTGAACGACCTAATGCCCACAGACCTCACGCTCCCCAAATCCCCCCACAAACGTCCGCAGTCGCAGAACTCGGAGACGATCCAATCGCCACAGCCGAGCGGCATACCAGCCGTACCTCATTCACCCGACCTATTATACAGTGCCAACAAGTCCAAGTCCAACATATACCTGGAGTCTCTGCTGTCCCCCCCACTCAAGGAGTCTCCACCGCCACCGAAGGAACCCCTCGATCTGGGCAAGACGCGCGAGTCGGACAGCCCCAAAGTTACCTGCTCACAAGAAGTTCAAAACCCGGAACCACCGACCAAAAAGATCAAATTAGAAGATATCACGCTGAAGACGCTCCTCGATAACGAGTCGAACAAATCCGAGAACCATAAAAAATCCGAAAACAAGAACGCCCAAGAGACACCGCGACTTCTGGAGCTCCTGACCGAGGAGAGCGAAGTGATGATGGCCGTCGATCCAGTGACGCAATTGAAGCAGCTTCTGAAAAACACCAGTTTGAACATACCAGATCCGATGCTGATACCAAAGGATAAGCTCAGCCAAATCTTATCATCGCCCGCTCAAGAAATCCCGAAATTACTCACCGAAAGGCCAGAGTTGCGACTGCCGGAAGCTCTCGCGTTTCCGCATCTGCTACAAGATCCAGACATTTTGGTGATCACGCTATCCCAATTGCAAACTATCATTCAAAAGCAGAGTCAATCTCTTCCGCTGGCGGATAAAACTACCGAGGAAATTAAGAAGAAACCGGAGTCGCCTAAACCGCAGTTGCCGCCACAAAAACCACAAATTCTCCAACAGCAACAGCCTCCGCTTGTTACACAACCTGCACCTAAAGAAGATCCAAAAACTACGACGACGGCGACGACGACGAACAGTGCAAGCAAGGCTAAGAGCAGCAGAATATCGGAGCTTTCGAGTGATATCGATGCGGCGACGAACGCGGCGTTCACACAGATGATGTGGCTGCCCTATTTGAATCAATTAGAGTCGGCCGCTATGACTTTTGGAAATAATCCGGAATTCCTCAAGTTGCTCTCGACGATGCTGCCCAGTTTTCCCGGACCAATGCCGGATATGACTCGCATGATGGGACCGAATCGTCTGCCTGCGTTCCAGCCGCCGACGTTCCCGATGCAACCGCCTATGAACTACAACCCATTGGAATTGTCGATGTGGCAGGAGGCTATGCTGCAGGCCAATTTGGCGCACACGAAGAACCAGTTCGATCTGTTCAGCAAGAAGGATTACAAAGCGAAAAATAACAATCTGATGTTTGGTAACAAAAATCCGTTCATGAATGTACCGCCGTCGAATTCGAGCCAGTTCGGCGGCTCCACCAGATCCAATCTTCAAATGCCACCGTACAATACGCATCCTACTGCTAAGCATGGGAAGAGCAGTAGCAAACACGGCAGTTCTAACGGTGCCAATAAGAGTATGGATTACGTGAAGTCGATTTTTCACCAACAACATCAGCAACAGCAACAACAACAGCAACAGCAGCAGCACCAGCAGATGCAGCAGCAGCAGCAACAGAAGTTGTACGAAAGCGAAAAACAGTTGAGGCAGATGGACAGCCGGCAGAAGGAAATGTTGAAGCAGCAGGAGACCGCGTACAAGCAGCACCAGGAGTTGCAGAAGCAGCAGGAGTTATTCAACAAGCAGCACGAGTTCTACAAACACCAGCAGGAGTTGTACGCGCAGAAACCGAAGGTGGTCTGCAAATCGTTTGCGAATATGTCGGCCAATCAGGACGTGGCTGCTTCCGCTTCAGTTTCCGGAAGTAAACGATACCACAGCAGTAGCAGCAACAGCAGCAGACTTCCGGGTCCAATAGATCTATCCGGTTCTACGGCCGTCCCAGTGAGCGGAGGTGGCAAGTTGAAGGTCAAGCAGCATCTCATTGATCCGATCGGTTCGTCGAGGCTGCTGAAACACGACGATGTGCCGGAGGTGGGCAGCACTACGGCCAGCATCGAGGAGATGCAGGACGCACAGAAGCATCTTTGGCATCCGCTGTTTGGAAAGTAAGTCCTTTTGTGACGACAGTAGATTGATTGACTGATTGATTCATCGATTTTGTTGTTGCAGCCAGAAGAGCTACACAAGTCCTTGGAATTGGACGACGGTCACTGCGACTGGCGAATAACATAGGCCGTTACCTCCAAACAATTGGAGGCAAGTCCAACAGCAGCAGCTGCAGCATCAGCAGACCCAACTACAGCAGCAACAGCAGCAGCAACAACTTCAACAGCAGCAGCAGCAGCAGCACCTTCATCACCACAACCACCATCAGCATTCCCATCATCATCAGCAGGCTCAGCAGCAGCAACAGCATCACCATCATCAGCAGCAGCAGCAACTCCACCACCATCATCATCAGCAGATGCAGCAGCAGCAGCATCATCAGCAGCTACAGGCGACGACCACCCTGCAGCAGACCACCAAGAACATGGACATGTTTACAGGGTTTGATTTTGACTTTCTTTCCAAGTAAATATTCCTTTTTTCTTTTCATAATCGCAGCGGACGGGCCGCTATTTTGCAATTTCATCTCGAACAGACACGAACAGACAAAAAGAAAACAAAAATAGAGACCTACCGAAGACCCCCCCCTTACATTTATGATTCAATACTGAAAGGGGGGTGGTGGTGGTGCACAGATCACCTGTTGCTTTGCGGGATTGCGGCAGGCCAAAATTTGACCCGGAAAAGCGCGAGTATATATGGGTGGTATGGGTATGGTGGTAGTTGCAGAATGCGAACGAGCTGAGCCGCGAAATCGAGGGGGGCGACGGCATGTTGCAATGTAGTGCAAGGCGACGGTAGAACGCAGAGATGCCTATGCCGAGGGTGCAGGGGGAAAAGGGGTTTTGGGATCTAGTAGGCGCGCGCGGGGGTGGCAGGGTTTTCGGAGGCGGCAGCGTTCGCGATCGATCGATAAATGGGGAAAAGGCCGTGGAGCAGCGCGACTCAAGCTCGCGGCGCGCTGACGGCGGTTCCATCGGCTGCCCCGAGGTCACGGGTTCACCGACTACTACAACAACAACAACAAACAACGGCCGCGCGCACTGCTTCCCCATAAATTCTACTTACTGCTCTTTCCTTGAACACTTCCATACCGAAAACAAAAGTATAAAACACAGAGAGAGAGCGACCTACCGACCGAACAAAACACACATATTTACACCGCCGCAAATTCCATTTGTTTCGAACTAATTGCACGACATCATTTGAAACGTATACATGTACAAATTTGAATGCACTTTTACTTTAACCCATTTAGTCCCAAACTGAAGCAAACATTAACATTTCACAACACAACTTTTAAGATTAAACTACACAACTGATTTATATTATTATTGTTATTATTTGAACACAGAACCGGTATAAATAAATCATTAAATGTCAATCTGCATTTCATTACGTTTTTAATTGATTGAACGTTAATTGCGATGAATTTGAGTATTTGCAAACTCCGAAATAGTCAACACAAACGAGCAACATAAAAAAATAAATCTGCACCGGTATTATTTCAAATCCAATCGGATTTCGCATTAAATTGGACGACACGAGTAATTCGATATAACGTGCAATTGTATATTCAACTTTCCTTCCTCCATATTATTCAATTACAAAATTCCCTCTCAAATTATCTCGAAAAGCAAACGAAGTACTGTGTACTTATACGTCTAGATGTATTTGAAGCAAGTGAGGTGTAAACTTTGGCGAATACGACTCCGAATTCAGTTGTCAAATATTAGAGTGAACATTGTTGGTAGCGTCGCGTCTCGTCTCTCTCTTCTGTACCCGTCACAGAATTTAATCCAAGAGCAAACAGTTTTCCATTAGTCTGGAGATAATTGGGCGACGTCGTAATTCGATACAAATTTGCGGATGGAAGCCTTCTAAATTCTATAAGGAAAACTCGATTTTCCGAAAACCATCCGCGTACAACGTATATTAATTAAGTAGTTCCGCGGTCGCGCTACGTAAAGAAAGCGGGAGACGCACTCGAAGCGGAAAATTGGATCTGATTCAATAGAGATTTAGCGATGCGCGTATATTAATAAAATTATCCTGCACGGGCGGGACACGCTGAAAAGCTTTCATCACTTAGTAAACAAGTTTTAAGTTGAAAGCTTTTAGTATTGAGTATATTACTACGGGGCAGCAGCAGCAGCAGCAACAATCGATACAAGCGAAGTTGTAGTGTGGTAGTAAGGAGGAGAGAAGAGTAAGAAAGAGAGAGAGAGAGAGTGAGGATGAGGTGAAGGCGGAGGAGAGGTGCACGGTGAAAAGCGGGCGCATTGATGGATAATCGATGCGAGCGTAGGCGGGCGAATTGCGGGCAATTTGTTCGTATAAATGGAAGATTATTGCGATGATGATTACGATGATGATAATAATGATGATTGATTCGTGAAATGGATGGTCGAGGTCGCGTCGCATGATGACGCTTCGAATCTGGGACGGGCAGACTTAAAATAGTGAAATGAGACTGCACTGATCTGACCTGGTGAGCTAGCTACCAGCGGCAACGATGATGAAGTTTACGTCGGTGCGCGACGACCAATTGCAATAATATCCTCATTTACGTACTCTATCCGCCATCAAAATCATCATCATCATCATGGTAATCATCATCAACAGCAGCAGCAGCAATCGTCGTCATCTAACGCGCGGCTGCCGCGAATAGTTCATTCACCGTACGAAGCCACGGCTCTAGAATGTGCCGACGACTACATTGCTCCTCCATCTGCACAATACCACCACATAACAACATACTATACAGTTCTCTCCGCCCGCTCTTCTCACTCCCCGTCACAAAACGTACTTTACTGTTACCGCACAATCAACTTTGCGCCATTTTTTCGTCGCTTCTGTCTCCTCTCTTGTTTGCTGCACTCCACTCTTTCATTTCACCAGGAACAATGGAAACACCGCTCCGCACTACACCGCACTATCAATCAATTGCGATTGTTGTACCGTTCCAACAATACGCATTCATCTACAACATTGCAAACCCAATGAATCAAAACGATTACTTAGTTCAAGTAATTTCGCTCAACAATTAATGAACTTTCATGTTCCTTTTTGCAAGAAATAATTGCATTCAATTGATATTCTGTAACTGGGGTTACAAAGAGCCTCCAAGAACTTGTTCAAACGCTAATTTGCCGAACCTTAACCCCAAGTCAACATAATCGAATGCAATGAGCGAAGACGCAATTAATCGTTAATCGCTAAATGCATCCAATTTAAAAAGAAGAAAATGAATGAATCAAACATCGATCGATCGCTTTTAATTGATGGATCAATCGTATTTTGCGACGTTAAAGTATGCAGTCGCAGGAAAATAAAACGCTGCTAGAGCACGTGACGTCGCGTACGTTGCCAGGTTATTCAACCTTCAATTGTTTTCTAAATAATTGCAATTACCCCGACGGACGAAGAAAAGTAAAGTACGAAAATATGGGAATCCGTTCAATATTGTTTTGTCATTCGCGACGATGATCAACTTTTGTAAAGGCGAAGCTCTCTGACCTCAGGAAACCGTTCAAGTGTAAACCATCTTTTGAGTTAAGCTTCTCCACTTTTTTCTGCATCAGAAAGTACGAACACTTAACATTTCCAATTTCATATGTGATATCATCTACTATTACTAATTACATTTACGAAACTGTTTTCATAAAACAGTTAGTAAAATTTCATCACATTTCCTGTTGGTTTCACGTTAATTTTTTTTGAGTATTTCCGGTTTAAAAAATTTCATTTTATTGCGAATTTTAAATCGAAACGTGTGAAAATAAATAAATACTATAAACGCAGTGGGGAAAACTAACAAACAAACAAACAAAAGAAATGTATATATGGGTGAAATGATAAACAAACAATTATGTAACGTGTCGGTTAAATGAATTGCGTTTAATGGAAATACAACAAATTCCGGGCGGAAATTACATCGCGTTTGACCAAAAAACGAACTAAATAAATTGTTGATCTGACACGCGAAATACAAATCCGTTATTTACAATAGAAATTCTATATTTAAATCCAATCAATTTCCAATTTCAGCTGAATTGTTAATTATTTCAACGAAATCCATACGCTTTATTAATTTTCGTTGATTTGTGTTCTTTTATTTTATGGATAATTTTTTGGAAAATTGGAGAAAAAAAATGTAATAATGGAGTAAATGTTTGCTTTGAACGAGTGTTTGTTTTCCTAAAATTGCATATGCAATAACAATAACGAGACTAATTGGCGAAGCGAAAACATGCAGAATGTGTAACAGTAAATGGTATTAATTAGGTAATCGTTCCACCGTATTGTTATTAACATGAATAATTCCCGTTAATTGCATTATTAATTAGCCATTAAACGCGAGCATTAATTTATAGTGCACTGTACGAATTAAAGGTATTCATTATAAATGTAATTCGCGTTTAGTCCAAATTGGGGATTAAGTAGGCGAGGAGAAAAATATGAAATGCAAATGTCAAAAATCTGTCATCGATGTGTCAAAAAAAAAATAATCAACAGACAAATATTGAATTATCGAATTGGAATTGACGTCGGAGAAGTGAAGTGAAAAGAAAAAGTGCAAACAAGATCTCTTTCTGCGCTTTGGACTCGGATGGTGGTCAAAGAAGTCGAAAAGGCAACGAAAATATTTACGTACCATTTAACGCTTAATTCATCTCTTTGTCGTGTCAATTAAGATCGCCGCCTTTTGTCCCTTTTTTTTTGTTTATTTATCCATTGGTGAATGGACTCTGCAAATTAACCCACGCACCGTTAAACAATCTCTTAATGTACTCGCACACAATCGTTATCGTCATTATTGCTTCTGTTCTCGTCTCTGAGTTTACATTTGCAATCCATTCGATCTTATTTACTTTGACAAGACAATTTTGACACTTGTCAAATTAGATACGTCATAATATCATTTGACAATCAAGTACGTTTATGTCAAAATGTTTTAAGCTCGATTCGGAACGGATCGGTCACGTTTCTCCCATAGCAAAAATATCAATTCAGGCACGTGCGATTTCGACTTTTTTTTTTATTATTATTAACTATTACTAAATCAATGCAAACTCGTTGAACAGTCTCAATCCAACACACCCATGTTGTCATTTATCTCTCTGCATTCATACGTGGTGGAGCTGCACACTCTCCAGACAAAAGACAGTTCTTCTTCTTATTCTTCTTTTGCTCACCATTCAAAGCGACGTGAATTGAACGCCATTATGCGACCAGGTGTTACATAAAAACGAAGCGTTATTTATCAAAGAAATTGTCGAGAATCTTTTCAATTTCATTCCAATATGTTTGATGACATTCGTAGCTAACGTTTCTCCAAATTCTCGTACGTTCAACAAAACTCGATTCGATTTTGACAGGTCAATTGTCAAAAAGGTTATTCAAATGACGTTTACTTATTAGCATACAGATTGGACGAATTGGATACGGAATACCCATTATCAAGTAAAATTAATTAATTGTAAAGAGCAAAAAACGCAGTCGTGAATTAGCGACGGCGCCGATGGAATCCAATTAATCGTCGCATAATTTTCTAAATTTAGAAACAACTCGCAATTTCGTCGCTTGAATTATAACATGCTTTGCAAATTGACATTTCCTTCGCTATTGTTTTTTTTTTAAATAATAAAATCTAAGGGTGCTTGAATCAAATTTCGTTGTTTCATATTTTGGATATTTATAATGTCTTAAGAGTCAATTTTTGCGTTTTTCAATTAAATAAAAAAAAAAACAAATTAATTGCGCGTTATTGAAAAGAAGGTCATCGATCCATTAGATTCACGTACGTTTTTGCGGTCGGATCGGGTTCCATTCACTAACGGGAATTCCGTGTTGAAAAAAAAAATAGGTAAATAAAATTGTTTTTACTATGTTTACACTTTCGATGAGGAATTTACTATGGAATTTACTTTTTGTCCTGCAATTTAATGAACGCTCATCTAAGAACCGACAAAATCTCCTCAACTTCCATTGATGATTTTCGAAAACACAGACAAGAACAATTCTTGCAGATTAATGATGATGAATTGGAACGTAAATTTTTGCACGCATTCCACTGTCGGCGCCAACTGCGAGAATGCGACGAATGCGAATGTTTTTTTTCTTCATCATATGTATTTAATTAATTAATGAAAGTCTGCTTTCGATCTGATGCAAAAAAAAATGTTGCAGACGTCGATTTTGTTGTTGTGTGTATATTGAAATAGAAAACTTTAATGACTTGTTTCGCTCGCGTTCGATTTAGTTTCCTATTTAGTTTAATTTCTAAACGCATTATTTAGTATTGAGCGATTAACGGAATGTTCGAAACGTGCGCGTGCGCGTACAAATCCGGTTGGAAAATCCATTATCCAGTTTCCAGTGTTCGGGTATTTCAATCTTTCGGTTAACTTTTAATCGGGCCGGCTAATCCAGTGCAAATGCAACAAAGGCTGCTCATTTAAACGTTAACCCGAAGATGAAATTTTCGGATTTTTACTCGTATAGTGAAACGTATTCAGAAATACACATAATAAGTTTTAAAAATGATGTAGAAGGCGTGCAATCCGGGACTTCTCTTCTCATCGTCACTCGTTATGCGAAACGTTGCTCGTGAAGCAAAATGCTCGTTAAGCATTAAGATGATGATGAAATTTGACAAATTTCGTGGAATTATCAAACTGAAGTTGCATTGAATTTGAACTGTTTTCGTTGTTGAAATGTTCGACTGTTGAATAGTAAACGTCGAGATGAAATTGCAAAATGTTTGTCTGTAATGCTAAGAGTCTATATATAATTTTCTATGTCTGTACTATGTGTATAACATTCCACGCTTATTAATGATATATTACTATTAATAAATCTTATAAATATGTGCAAAAAAAAATATATAAACCAGTAATAATGATATATGTGTGTGAGCTGAATATTACTGAAAACATATTATTACGAATTGAAAGAAAACCGTTTTTTCGAAAGAAGATTAACAAATAAACAAAAAGAAGAAAATATTCAAAAGATGTTCCTGAATGTAAATATTATATTCGTAATGATAATTGATATTAATTTTAGGTATATAAATATATATATATATTTGTAAATAAATCTATATTTAGTCTTATATAAACTAATTGGTAGCCTATAGTTAGCTGTGGAAGAAGAAAAAAAAAAGAACTCGAAGTGAATTCAACTGTTTTTTTTTTGAACTATTTAAACAAGTAAATATCGTAATGGAAGATTCATTGTATTGTTGATAAATTACTACTGTACATAGCTGTATTATGTTTGTCTTATTTTTACGTTATTGTCTTATTATTATCATCATCATCATCATTATTATTATTATTACTACATATATATTATATTATATACATGTTTAAAACTATTTCTTTGACGTTTCTTCGTTTGTTTACTTTTGTTTTTTGTATACCAAAATAGAGCGCGCACCTGACTAATTTTCTTCTACTGTTTTAAGTTTTTTTTTTTTATAAATATATAAAATATTATAATATCAGAAAGAAACAAAAAATGTTAACCACGTGCAATATCATCCTTGTTGCGTTGATTTCTTCGGATCCTGGACAATTTGAAGTTGAAAACCAAACGACCCACTCACTCCTTCACGCTCTGGACAAATCTATATGCAGCAAAGAACTAAATGAACTAACTCGTTTCTGTATATTCTTAGTACAATTTTTAATACATAAGCGTGTAAATAAACTTGTACTATTTAGCGAATAAGAACATAGAGATAAAAAAAACAACAACAACAACAAACACGGAATGAATGGTAGTTAAATTAAACTAAAGATAATACAAAGTAATGAATAAAATTAACACACACAACTAGAAGAAATTTATTATAATAATTACTATAAAAAAAATCTATGATACGAGTAGAGTGTAGGAATTTTTAACGAGCGAAGGTGAAATGAACGAGTAAAAAATTGATTGGGGGGGTTGTTCCACTTGTTATTGGACGCGTACGAGATGGGTCACTGAAACTGCGACTACCTGATGTTAATTAAACACTAATTGAAATGCATTTGTTTTTTTTTTGTTTAGTTAGTAATTAGATGAGCATAAATTTAGTTGGCGGTTGCAACAGAACAATTGGATGACCTAATTTTTGTTAAACGTCAAGATTTAACTTCAACTTTATTAACAGTAAATGAATAAAATAATAAAAAATTGAATAGTTTGTAATTAAAATTAAGATTGAGTTCACCGTTACGCCATTACCAACTGTAAATGAAGTAGTCGCTTGGAATTGCCAACTGCTGCTGCTGCTGCTGTTCATCCATTATATTAATTACCTAGTTATTAATCTGCAATTGGTAATACTGATAGCAACCATTACCAACCCATGAATTCGAAGTGGCAGCAGCAAATACACCGTTAATTCATTGGCATATGTGTGTGTGTAATTGCATCACCGTGGAAACTGTCAACAAGTCAACAAAACAAAAAAACAATTTCCAACGCAAATTTGATTAAAATTATATATTCGAAAGCAATCTAAAAAAGTTTTCGGATTACATGGAAATAATACGGTTTTTTTTTTTTAATTTATTTATTTCGTTCTCCGTCTCTGTCGACAGCTTCCGCTCAGATTACCAATTTCCTGTGCACATTTTGTTTGCTAACTCAATAATAAATAAAAAGAAAAAGAAAAACCCACTCGAACCGAAACAAACAAACAAACACCCCGAACGCAATTGGAGATCTGCGAGGGAAAAAGTTTAAATTTAATGACAACAACAAAAAGAAAAAATACATACATATCGCTTTTTATTTCACTTACGAGTTTGTGTTACGTGGAGGGAGAGTATTTAAATAAGAATTAATGAAGAATGTTTTTTCTATTGATTAAATGAAAAGTGTAGACAATAAAATGAGAGGGCGGTGTGATTATGTTATGTTTCTTTGTTTTTCTCTCTTTATTATTATGTATTTATTGTGTTTTTTTTTATATATATATATAATTTATTGGTTACTTGATTTCATCCGAAAGAGGGCGCACTGATGGGAATCGTATTATTATTATTATTATTGTAATTATGATTACACGTATATATGATAAATGTAATTATATGAAAAGATAAATAAAATGAAAAGAAGAAAAAAATGTGAAATAATAATTAATAATGAAACATTATTTTTCTGCCTAAATGTAATAATAATAATATTAAATGATACTAATTGTTGTAATTATAATCTTATATCTGTGTTATATACTTCTCTTCTTTATGTGTTATTATGTAACGAACGAACGAGTGTGCCGGACATCCATATATAAATATATATAAAAAAAAAATGAAAATTACGAATATGATTGATAATAGATGTATTTTTCAATGTAACGACACGTGTAAAGTAAACATGAGTATACACACACACACATACATGATCTATTCCGTTTTCAATTTTCATTCTACGATTTGTGTCTATTATTATTATTATTCTTCTGGCATTTGCGATGTAGAGGTTATGTTTCGTTTTTTATTCGTGGCGGTGACGAGGAATGAAAAAAAAAAAACAAAAGAAGAAAAGTTAACCAAAGAGCCATCCAACGAGATCTTTACATAACAAAAACAAACAAATATATAAGAAACATACACCCACCCTTATTATAAATGTATATGTAACAACAACAAAAACTATATATGTATAAATATGTTTGTATTGTTTCCAGAAATAGTAATAGCATTGTTGTTGTACCCCGCATCATCCAAGACAAAAAAAAAATGTTTGTGAAGATTAACGATAATATTTTATTATATATATATATATTATATGTCAAAAAAAAACAAGATATGGAATAAATGAAGAAAACAAAATGGAAAGTATTCGTGGAGATGAAGAGAATACACACACATATACACACCTACCCCAAAAAAAACAACTACTTCCTTTCTAGTTTGAAATATCATACAAATAAAGTATATTATATATTGAAAAAGTGATTCTTGCTGGTTTTATTTATTTATATTTTTTTATTTTCTAACCTACTTGTATCCTTCTTTATTCCACATTTCAGTCACACGTTCTTGTTTTTAATGACAGCTGTCATCTTGTGTCAAAGTGTGGAATTGGTGAAATACTCTAACCATTTTTTTTTTCTTATAGAACTAACAAACAAATATGTTGGGTTATGAGAGAAAAAGTTGGAGAAACGCTGATCTCTTGACATATTATAATTGTAAGTATAATAACAGTTTGAATAATTTCTCAAAGTATGCGCGGCGACCCAAATTCGGTAACGTCAATTGTTTAATGACAGCTGTCACCTTGTGTCAAAGTGTGGAATTGATGAAATACTCTGAGCATTTTGGTTGCTATACAACAAACAAATATGTTGGGTTACGAGAGAAAAAGTTGGAGAAACGCTGATATCTTGACATATTATAATTGGATTCGCGATATTCCTGATGAGATGCGTAAGTATAATAACAATTTGAATAATTTCTCAAAGTATGCGCAATGACCCAAAATTCGGTAGCGTCAATTTTTTAATGACAGCTGTCACCTTGTGTCAAAGTGTGGAATTGGGTTGTCACACATAACAAACAAACAAATATGTTGGGTCACGAGGAAAAAAACAGTTTGAGAAACGTTGATCTAGATTTATTAATTTCTTAGTTAATTATATTTAACAGAAATGTTAGTTTAACGAAGTGTTAAACATGTTCTAGATTGGTTATAGTAATTGTTCGAGTTTGAGCAACATCGTAATTAAAGGTAAGTCTATTTTTTCTTTCTTTCTTCTTCACCTATATGAAAATATACTTTTTTGTGGTGTGTGTGTACAGTCGTTTCTCGGAAATCAGAATCCTCCGGATACAAACCGAACGCAATCCAATATGCGATGCGCAAACGAAAAAAAGTAGGAAACATTGATGTAATTGAATTTGTGTACAACGTCTTAAGAAGATTGCGTCTATTCAATTGAAATGCAATTTATTGCGGATGGATTTTTAAGGCGAAAAGTTCCGCAGTTCTCATCCGCGTGCATTATTGGATCAACACGACGGAAAAGACAGTACCATGTAGGTTTTATATAAAAAGCGATTTATTCAATCTCTAAGTTGAGTAACAAAACGTAAATAATAGATCTCAAACGCACTGATTTTCGAGTCCATTTTAGATTTGGATAAAACAAGCATTTTAAAGATATTATCTGTTAACAAAAAATGTTTGTGCGATCCTTAGAACCAATAGAATTGTTAAGAACGAAAAGAGACGGGGATAACCGATCCCTCGTCTAGCATTTAGCGATGTGATTTGCAGCTGCAACTGCTGATTTTTATCGCTACGCGTAGATACGCAAAAACGTTTTCCTATAGAAATCGTCCAAAATTTTTATTACTTTCTTATTTTATTATTTCTTTCTTTTCGTCACCCAATAAGAATTGTTTAAACCTTTACAGACTTGTGATTCGTCGTTATGCCGCAGACACAGCCCGTTTTTAAAAGCATTTTAGTTTTTTCAATACACACTTCATTTTAATTCTATTTTTATGGAACATGTAAATGTTTTAACACTTTTATTGAATATTAAAAACAATACAAAACATCGAAAATCACAGTATCATGGAAATACTATCGTATCATGGCAACAAGAAAAACAAAAATTGTTTCGCATAACCGAAATGCTAATAATTGAACAGAATGAGATTTTGTTTCGTATTTTGTGTGCGTGTTTCCATGGCGCCGGTTCCGGTTTTAATAGGTGTCAATTTATACATCGGGAAACGGGCGTGAAAGCCCTAATTGACAAACCGATTTCCATCCACGCTTTTTAATCACATTAGGCCACGCTCACCCTCGTCCGAAGCGCAGCGACTATCTTTCGCTCAATTAATTGCAAATCTCATAAATACTCCATCACATTTCTCTGATCAACCGGAAGCTCGTGTTTCCCTCTCCCAAATTCATCATTCATTCCGAACAAACCTAAAAAAAAGGAATAATGTACACGACATGTTACAACGTTTCAATCTGTTCCTCGTCTATTTTTTTTACTCGTCCGTGTCCTCTGTCACAATTTCCATTGGTAATTTGATCAGAAAAAATGTATTAATCGATTGCATCCGACTATTTAAAACGTCATTCGTTTCGTTTCATTTTATTTCGTTCGCAATGAACGCAGCTTTTAGCGTGATTAAATGTACAGTTTTGAAATAGAAAAAAAAAAGTTTAATTCAATTTGATTTCTATATACGCTGTAATTTTAGCTTTAAATTGTTAATTCAATTTCAATAGTTATTTTCGAAGAGATTTCATTATATGTTTTTTATTGCATACAGTTTTAACTTTAATTAGCACCTTCAATCTTTATTCTATCGTTTGTAGTTTTCGAGATAATCGCTGAAATGTAAAGACTGCGCGTGTGAGTGTATAGGAAAGACAAATAAGTTATTCATATTAGAGTGTTAATCAGTTGTAAATGTAATAGTTCTTGCGTGATTCGAAATTGCATAAATCAAACTCTCCGTGTTCGCGTGAATTCTATTTTAAAATAAACAGTTGCGGGAATGCGTTGTTTTTCTTTGTTCGTTTGTTTTGCTTTTGTTTTTGCAGTTGTAAATGAATGCAAAAGGCTGTTGATTTCTAGTCGCGGTTAACCTCCCAGAAGAGGAATGTCTGTTTTAATGTATGTACGTACGAGTGGATTCGCTGTACTGTTTTGTTGTTTGCTTTTGTTTCTCCTGTTGCCTTGTTTTTTTTTTGTTCGATTTCGTAGAGGCCTACTTATGTCGTTTTTCTTATTTCGCCGTGAGCATTGGAAACAGATGGATTTGCTCGCACTTGGTGAATGGTAAAGGAATAAACGAAGTTCTAAATGGGTTTCGGTTTCGGTTGACCCCGAGTGAGGTCAGCCCACCTCCGTACGAAGGGCAAAGGGCAGAAGAATCTCTTTTTTCTTCCACATTTCGCGGCGTTTCCCTCCTCATTACCATCCTCATTCAAGAATTCAAGAAGTAGTCTCCGCATACGATCAAGGAGTGCCCTCTTCGAGTCTCGAGCGACGGAGAAAGAGCGTGTATTTGTGGTGTGTGTCAACTTGGCGGAACTAACTAGTTTAGAAGCGCGGAGGGCCGTAACGTCTTTTCAAAAGCTGGAGCGAAGTATTTCTCTTTCTCACTCTCTCACACACACTCTCCTCTACTCTTCTTTGCCCAGATTCCATGTACGTATGTATGCGAATAAGACCTTGAGTGTAAGGGATGCGATACAATCTGATATTATTATACTCGTCCTTTTTTTTTGTTCCTCTTCATCGTTTCGCTTTTACTCTCTCGTGACTATGCACGTACCCGTCTTTGCCCGTTGTATTTCAACTCTTTGCGCCTTTGTAACGTGTTGTTGCTGTACGTGCATGTTGTTGTTGGTTGTTGTTGCGAGAAGAACGCGCGCGGTCTCGTTGTCAAGGCCGTGAAGGGATCGGTCGGCTTTTCATTGCTCTCTCTCTCTCTCTCACTCTTTCGCATTCAATCACATCCATCCTTACACATTCTCTCACATGTTTAATGTACATTTTAATAATAATCATAATCATCTTCGCATCCATCCTCGCGCTCATCATCAACATCACAATGATTACGACCGCACCGACGATGTGTTCGCTGCCATCATCAATACATTACAGACACATTCACTCAATTTCCAACTATCCTTCTCCTCGTTTTTCTTCTTTGTTCCCGCCAGCGAACTTTACATTGAATTTAGTTAGGAAAATAATATAACATTACATTACTAAATCCATCGCGTGAATATCCTTTTGCGGTTTCAAACTAAACACCTGCAAATTACCTGCAAATAACAATACCAATTCTCTCTCATCGAGCATTTAAAAAAAAAATTCAACATAAAAAGAAAGCAACAAATTCCAGTATTAAAATAATCAGTCTTGCACTGGAATAATCTAGAAAACTTTCAAAATCGTAAAAATGTAATAATCCAAAAAAAAAATTATAAATACTTATTAATACTTTAATCTGAAATTTGTAGTTTTCTTTATCGACAACCCCTTAAGATAATTACATCATCGAACACTCGTATGAAAGCTGAATGTCTCAGCTTTCCAACGAGCCTATTGGCATCTTCGTACTGTCATCGAGTCGCCTTCTATGAGCTGTAGAAGTTGAAAAAACAGAGAAACGACGTTTCTTTTTCACTCTTTTCAATTTATCATGGATTTCTCAACAACCTCTTAAGATAATTACATCATCGACCACTCGTATGAAAGCTGAATGTCACAGCTTTCTAACAAGCCTATTGACATCTTGGTACTGTCATCGAGTCGCCTGCTATGAGCTGTAGAAGTTGAAAAAACAGAGAAACGACGTTTCTTTTTTACTCTTTTCAGTTTATCGTAGATTTCTCGACAAACCCTTAAGATAATTTCATCACCGAGCACTCGTATGAAAGCTGAAAGTCTCAGCTTTCCAACGAGCCTATTGGCATTTTGGTACTGTCATCAAGTCGCCTGCTATGAGCTGTAGAACGTTTTTTTTTGTATTTTTTTCAGTTTTTACAGTTTTTCGTGCATTTCTCAACAACCCCTTAAGATAATTATATCATCGACCATTCGTATGAAAGCTGAATATTTTTCCTTTCCATCAAGTCTATATACATCTTCGTGCTGTCGTCGAGTCGCCTGCTATAAGCTGTAGAAATTGAAGAAAATAAACACATTCTCAACATTTTATACGTAACACAGAAACGACGATTTTCTCGTGATTTTTCACTCTTTTCAGTTTATCGTAGATTTCTCGACAACCCCTTAAGATAATTTCATCACCGATCACACGTATGAAAGCTGAAAGTCTCAGCTTTCCAACGAGCCTATTGGCATCTTGGTACTGTCATCGAGTCGCCTGCTATGAGCTGTAGAAGTTGAAAAAACAGAGAAACGACGTTTCTTTTTTACTCTTTTCAGTTTATCGTGGATTTCTCGACAACCCCTTAAGATAATTTTATCATCTACCACTCGTATGAAAGCTGAATGTCTCAGCTTTCCAACGAGCCTATTGGCATCTTGGTACTCTCATCGAGTCGCCTGCTATGGGCTGTAGAATTTGAAAAAACAGAGAAACGACGTATCTCTTTCACTCTCTTCAGTTTATCGTGGATTTCTCGACAACCCCTTAAGATAATTACATCATCTACCACTCGTATGAAAGCTGAATGTCTCAGCTTTTCAACGCGCCTAAACCTATTTTACATTTTGGTTAATTTTTTGACAAGCGCTTAAGATTTTACATTATTTCAACGTCAAATATTTGCAGGTAAAAAAAAGTTCCCTAAAGCAACACATTTTGTAAAGTATCGTTGACATGCAATGTAAAACATTTGTTTAACGCAATAGAAACAATATTGGACTACGTCAATTTATCCAGCGAACACGAGACCGCAAACGTCACAAGCGCTTTATGTACGAGAATAGAATTCAGAATCAAAGCGAAATACATATTCGATCTAAATCAGACATTTATAAAAAAAAAAATAATAAAAATATTAATAACACACCAGTAACTGATATTTTCCGTTCGGATTTCGAATGCCTTTGCTGCGGCATTCCAATTCATCGAAAACAAGCCAGACAAAGAGTAATTAGTAATTTAGTTAATTGCAGAAATCCCGGTTTATTGAAATCCCGACCGTGTTTACATACGAAACGCATTTATGATTTGCATCCCGCAAACATCAATAGCCATCGACGGTGGAACGACGGACGAACGGTCCACGCGGTCCACCTCCAACGAAAATACCTTATTAACGCGTTTCGAATTAAAGTTCAGCGCGCGCGCTTTTGATCTGACTGCAACAATAACAAACAAACAATCAAACAAAAAAAATAGTAGTTAATTAGCCGAAACGCGCACAGATTTTATTAATCATCATCATGAACAACATTTAAATGTCATGCAGGTTCCGGCCTTTGCGTCAACCCAATCATCGTCATCGTCATCGCGCGATCCTCGAACGCAATCATCATCGACGAAATTCAATCTATGGACAAACAGAAATACGATTTCGAATTACAAAAAAAATATAATATATATAAAGCAGACTTGTAATTATCCGTACACACGTTTTAATCATAGTAAATTTAGTTTCAATTTCCATATTCGATATAGTCTTCTGAAAACACGCGACAATCTTTGGACATTAGTTTAAAATTTCATAATTACAATTTTAGTTTATTCTTTATAAATCATCTTCAATTTGGAAAATATATCCTTTCTGTTTTAATGATTCAAATTATAATTATTTACTTTTGTACGTGAATTCCACGAAAATCACCATTTTTACAAAACAATTGTATTATTTATTACTTCAGTTATCTTTTTTACTATTGAATTACCGTAGAAATCGTAGTTTTTGAGAAGTACACGTCTTTGTCAGGGAATTACACAAAAATAAGCATTATCACACCTTTAATTATCATTATTTCTGATCTAAATAGTCGCTGGTAAATTTTGAGAAATACCTTTAAATAACTTTAACTTTAAAGAAAAACAATTTCATTGTTATTCGTAATGATGTTATATAAATGAATCAACATAAAAAGAAAGCATCAAATTCCAGTATTAAAATAATCAGTCTTGCACTGAAATAATCTAGAAAACTTTCAAAATCATAAAAATGTAATAATTCAAAAAAAATAATTTCATCATCGACCACTCGTATGAAAGCTGAATGTCTCAGCTTTCCAACGAACCTATTGGCATCTTGGTACTATCATCGAGTCACCTGCTATGACCTGTAGAACGTTTTTTTTGTATTTTTTTCAGTTTTTACAGTTTTTCGTGAATTTCTCAACAACCCCTTAAGATAATTATATCATCGACCATTCGTATGAAAGCTGAATATTTTTCGTTTCCAACAAGTCTACATACATTTAAGTGCTGTCGTCGAGTCACCTGCTATAAGCTGTAGAAATTGAAGAAAATAAACACATTCTCAACATTTTATACGTAACAGAGAAACGACGGTTTTCTCGTGTTTTTTTCACTCTTTTCAGTTTATCGTGGATTATCATTATTTCTGATCTAAATTGTCGCTGGTTTGTCGCTAAATTTTGAGAAATACCTTTAAATAACTTTAAACAATTTCATTGTTATTCGTAATGATGAAGGAACAGGATGGAAATTTGTGGGTTTATCTTATCGGCACATCCACCGGTAATAACTTTAATAATGACGATTTTTGAGCGGATCAAAAGTTGATGATGGTATTTCATGTAATTTTATGGTCTCTGATTTTTCTAACATTTGTGCTCGGTTCTGTGTTGTTCCGTGAGAAGCGAACCATCGGGTATAATTCAAGCATGACTCGGGAAAATACATATACACATATATATAACAGAAATAACATGACGTGGAGATGAGGAAGAGGACAAAGGGAGCAATACATTGGTGACCTTTAGAAAGGGGGAAACCCGTATGATCTTCTCATTGTTCTTATTAAAAATAACTTGGAACAGTCGCACATTTCACGTTTTGTCTCCTAGATACTAGTGGGTGGTGGGTTGTAGCATAGAATTATGGAACAATGCATGAAAATTGAGAACAGAAATGAGTGTGTAGGGTCAGGGACATTGAGAGAAAAAGAAGTGTGCCACGTTAATTACAATCAGTCAGAATATAATGGTGAATGAGCAGCACACAATATGCAGTCAAACACGGGAGCATCGGAAACGCGTTGACTAATTATTACGTTACTAATTTTAACTGTAACTATAATTGGCCGCAGCGTTACATATTAATTAGTTACAGATAACTGGGCACACTCGCATCGTAGCAACCGAGAGAGAAAAAAAAATAAATGCACCAACTAGCGTGCGTTTGTTTTATCAACAAAAACAAAAACTAGGCAACATCCAGGCTACTTGATTTTTTTTCTCCTTTGATCCTTGATAGAGACAAAGTGGCAAAAATTGAGAAAAGAAAGGACGCGGAAGGAACGAAGAACTGCGTGTTACCGACGCCGCCTCTCCGGAAAATCCATATTTCAATGTGGGCCATTTAAATTAATAGACGCTCGACGTCGTCAGAGATCACACCGACCCGCTGCCAACTATCGATTGTCTTAATAATTGATGGATGTACCCTTCTGTCCCAGATATATCTCGAAATGCTGAAAGAATCGACTCGAATGCGTCGAAGGAAATTACCGATTCCACCGACACCTGACGGCATTTCCATCTACTAATTGGAAAACGGTAGAATCACCAATCAATTTCGAATATTCATAAAAGAATAATTGGTTGCCTACAAATCAGTATTTATTCAACGCCATCTATCAACATTAAAAATATTTTATAATAACTAGAGTACCTTATGCAACTAATCACAACAGTGAGGCTTTTTTTTTAGTTTATATTAATTCAAATTACAACCTTACCATGTGTAACAATATATTAATCAAAATAATTAAGAATTGTTTTTATCTTCATTATGAAAATACAGAGAATTGTGTTATTTTGAAGCTGTAAGTCGTGAGGGTGGTTTATTAATATATGCAACCAGTATTACCCTAAGAGGTTTGCAAATACACTTAGATGTGCTCACAACTTTATGTCAATATTAGTTCTCAGAGCGTCCGTTTTAATTTGATCTGCGAGTAAAGTAAATATTGATATTGTTTAATGTAAATTTACTAATTGTAAGATAATATGCAAGTGTCCTCGATCGTAAGAACTAATTTTTGTTTTTGTTTTTCAGATCATATTGGCGGAAACATTGTACGAGTATGATTTAAATATTGTAAAGCTGTTTATTAATAGGTTATTTACGTTCATTATCCATGTAAGTGTAATCGCACCTTTTAATTTAAGTTTGTTAAGAAATCTATTATACTCGTGCATTATTGTTAGAGATTTTAAGAGTGTTTATATCAAAAAATCCATTGATAACATTACTTTTCAATTGCACATAATGCAGAATGTTCTAACATGATATCGTTAAATTATATAAGAAATTGTTGTTTTTCTTTTTTAGATTATGAGATTATGTTTAAAGAAAGAGGAAACTGCTGAATGTTGGAAGTGATGTACGTAAGATGTCGCGTGTAGGCGCGTCCGTCCTGCTGGAGTTGCAATCCCACCCGCCGACGCCGGACGTCGAACAACAGCGCGCGGTTTCCTGCGCAATCCAATGCGAGATATCATGTAAAGTGTGCACCGCATTCAGAAGCGAGAGGCCGAATCAATACATTTAGGTCAACCGAATTTCCAACTGGAAAGACACCGGAGTTGCGGCGGACGATATGCGAACGCAGCCAACAGAAGGTCCGAGGCGATCGTGAGTTGCGTGCAAACAGCGTTTTATTTTTTAACCAGTGCATCAAGTATCCCATTATCTCCAAAATAGTAGTAAGACGAGCAGCGAGAAAGTGGAAAAGTAGCATGAAAATGGACGTGGCGGTGCCGCCGTTCGACGCGGAACATAACGCGAGGCCTGACGACAAGCTCGGTGACATAACAGAGCCAACTATAAACAAGACGGCCGACGAACCTGCTGCCACCGACGTCCCCGTCGAACAGGAGGAACAAGAGCAAGAGCAGGATGAAGAAGACGAGGAGGAGGAGGAGGAAGAGGAGGAGCAGATAGCATGCTCGCAGGAAGAGCCGATCGAGCAAGCCAGCAGTGTCGGAGTCGAGGAGAACCACGAAGAAGATGAAGACGAGGTGGAGGAGGAGGAAGAGCAGGAGGTAAAGCCAGAAGCCGATCAGCAGCAACAGCAGGAAGTCGAGGAGGAAGAGGAGACGGAAAGCTGCAGTCTCCTCGAAAACGCGCTCAAGAAACGCACCGAAGAGGAAGAGGAGGACGAAAGGTAAGAAACACAACCCAACAACCATTCATTTTCTTTACTGTCGACCGTTTCGTGAGCAAGTTTCCCAAATGACAAACTGCAGGATTTGTTATTGTAGGTTATGTTTTGACCGCTTCCAATTGACAGATTATTCATTGCGTTGGCACCAGTGTCAGCATGAAGCAAATGTCATTTTCAAATTTCAGACAACATAAACTAAATATTAACTAAAATTACTCCACATACATTTAAAACCCTCACAAATATTACATGGTAATTTAAAACTTAATCCTGATTTTGACACACTGACCGGATGATAAAATATAATAATAATAATAATCAAGTTTATTGACCAAGAGAATACAAAGAAAACAAAATAAAATAAATTTACAATGAGTACATATAATCAAAATGCGTTTCAAATATCTAAAATAATGCAGCGTCTTTAGTAAAAAATAACAATTTAAGTTGGTATCGGTGAGACAAATTCGAATACAGTGGAACCTCGCTTAACGAGCAAAATGAATTGGTTTGCATAACGAGTGACGATGAGAAGATTGTCGATTTTCTTTGTTATCTTTGTTTAAAGCGGACTATACTTTGCAAATATAATTTGTGTCCAACCATTATTATAATCTATAAACACACTATGTACCGTCGTTAGTGGTCATCTTAGTGTTGTTTCAGATCACAAAATTTCCAAACTTGTGTTCAGACATGTTATTTGTGATTTTTTTGTGCAAAATTTAATAACATTGGCATGTCTCCGAATTAAAAGCTAAAGAATAAAAATAACCATAGATATGAAAAGCAAAATCATGGAAAATTGAGACCAAGTTTTTCGGATTAAACTCGTTAAACGAGGTTCCACTGTAATATCTTGGCATCGACATTTGAAAATAACTTGTTATTTTTCTTTTTTTTGTGGTTTGTTAATGCCATAACAAATTTCGCTTCGATATGGTCTAGTTCTATATTTAACAGGTTATATATTGTTTAGCTCAAATTCTAGGACCGTGACTCATCTGGCCGACTTATTATTGCGAGTTTGCAACTCGAAACTTATTACTTTATAAATAACCTCGTTAAAGGGAAACTGAACTGAACTTGATTCAAGCTGAATTTCATTGCATAATGAGATATTTGAATATGAGATTTAACATATACGAAATGCAATTGCATTTTATTGGATTGCTTTAGAAAGTTTTTGCTGCATGAATATGTACAATATACGGATGTTGAGTCTAGCAAAACTCTTAATATTTGGAAATGAAGATCTAACATTTTTTGCGAATAAACACATCGTTATTCGATCAATTTATTATTACTATAGACTATGACTAACTGGAATGGAGAGTGCAGCTACTAGGACGGTGAAAGTAATTCGAAGAAACCCGATCTAAGTCTAAATATATATATTAGACTGTGTGCGCCCAGCGTTTTCAGAGTCTCTCTTCGATGCAAGTGGCGGAAATAAATAAAAGAACACGACGGTCGTTTCGCAATCGGCTCTTTGTATGTACGGGCCTGACGAAGTGAAAACGCTTTTTATGCTTCGAGGAGACGAGAGGAGAATACGTGTGAAAGTTACCGCGATTTATCAAACGCCATTTCTTGTCGCTTACTTATTTTTGTTTACGTTTTCCTCGATTGTGATTTCATTCGACCCGTTAATCCACGTCGCTCGACTTCGTTCTGATGTGCAATTCAAACCGAACAAATCAAAATTAATTTTCACAATGAAATGACAATGAAAATCAACTAGACTCTCAATCTCTTAATCTCTTTAATTTAATAAAACAATAATTAGTGCATAACGAGTCTTAACATAACGAAACGATAAATTTATGATCATAATAAAACTGTAGTAATTACTGATTAAATTTCGAAGGAGTGCGGATTATTATTTGCCATTAATTGATACTCGCCTTTGACCTCTGAAAATTAGTTTGATTGCATCGCATTCCCGTTTTATTTTGGATGCGAAGTTCGTTATTTCGCAAACGCTCCTCTCTCTATTTTTATTTCGAAAATCTCTTTGTCACCTCTAAACTAATGTTCTTGGCAGCAATTTCCACTAAACGTTCTCGTACAACTTCTTCCTACTGCACCAGCAAATTCGATGTTTCAACGCTTACATAGTTAATGTATTATTTTAAATATGGTCTTCTAAGAATAATACAATTATAAATGAATTAAATTTGATGGGTCATCGACATTTGTTTTAAGTAAAACTTCTGTTTTTGAAATTATCTAATATTTAATAAATTATTGTTGCAATGTAAACTTATGAAAGTGTGATGAAGTAGAAAGGATGTGTAATGGCGAAGTGCGTTGAGTCACTCAGGTAAACGTTTTTTCCTTGTTATTAGCATGATTTTGTGTGCGAGTGCCTGGAGTAGAAAGAGGAAAGAGAGGACAAAAAAAAGGTGACCAGCTCCTCCGGTTCTCTGTGTCCCAGTGACGTCACGGCGGCTTACAATGGCGCATCTGTGAGGCAGCGGCCCATACCCACCACTCGACCGAACCCATCCCTCCTAACAATGGGACGGTTAGATTTGGTCGGCTGGAAAGTCTTCGGAATTGGGGGATATTTTCCATCCCTCAATCCCGAAGACTTTGCAGTTGACCCAACAACGGTAAACGAGTGCAGTACACGTTCACGCCTGAAAGTGCACAGGTCTCGGTATCAGTATCAGTCGGTGTTGGTGTTCGACATTCGCAACATGCCCAAGTGTTACGCTACAAATTGCACCAATTATTATGGGAAGACTCGTGGTAATCCGAAGGTGTCCTACCACATAATGCCTTCATCGGCGATCTTGGCTTCGAGATGGGCGAAAGCGTGCACCGGTGTCAGTGAAACTCCACCGAGATACATGAGGGTGTGCAGCGATCACTTTTCGGACGGCTGCTACCAGCGAGATCTGCAGCACGAGCTGCTCGGACTGCCACTGAGGAAGAGGTTGAAGCCGGACTCGGTGCCCGACATGAACGTCTTCGTCGAGCCCACGCCCGATCCCCAGCCCAAGATACCGATGCGCTCGAGCATAAGGATAGCGAAACGGGAGTCCCTGGAGAACATCTCCGATCTCCAGTCGCCCAAAATCAAGAAGACCAAGAGCAATTTTAAGCATATAGAGCGCGAAAGACTCGCCAGGAAGATCAAGTACATGAAGCAACTGCAGCTGCAGTTCCAGAAGAACGAGGCGATCGCCGACGAGCACATTGTCGTTTCCCCCAAGAACGAGCCCAACACAAGGTACCATCACATTCTTTACTCAACTTCAAACTTGACTTTAGTTTTCTACAACTACGTAAATACGAGTTTTAGAAACTTAAAATTGATTTGCATTGTATAATTGCAGAAAACGATTATATATTTCATTGAAATTTGCAACAGAAAAATGTCAACATAATTTATGAGTTTTTACGAATGAAAGTAGCGAAACACTTGTGGGAATTTTGTCAAATTGACCTACTTGATTATTTGCCAAAGTAATCAAGATAATTAGAGTCAGAAGAAGACGTTTAGATTAGAAACTAAAGTTTACTTCCTTTTATATAAAAGAAATCTGAGAATTTTACCAAGTAGTAAAATTGTATCCTTTTTCGTGGAATATTATAGACCGGCGTTTCTTAACCTTTTTTGTCGCGCAACCCGCCATATTTCCAAGTATTTCTGCTACTATTTATAATACTTCACTTAATATTTATGTTATATATACTTTTCATTGTAATTTGTTGCTTCGAACTAATTGAAATCTGCGCGAAACAAAACTTTTGTGTTTGCTGTTTTCGTTCAAACGCATGGAATCGTCGTCGTCGTCGTACGTTTCCTTTCAGACTGCGCCCCGGGGGCCTTGATCCTTGACACGGGTCAACAATCTTCCGATGCACCTGAAGGTTGTAAAATTTTTTTCAGCAAATTCTGTAGCGCTTATTCATTTCTTCTGCGAAACTATTTTTTTTTATCATCCGTACAAGGATAAATACAACATTATGCACGCATTCGAATAACGCTGCAGCAGCAGCAACAACAACAACAGCACGCTGATGAAATCCAACATTCTCCTTCGTCTTCTACTTCTGGTCTTGAGTGGATAGGCGGCTATTTTCGGGAACGTTCTCTTATGTACATTGTGCAATGTAAAACAGAAATTATGTTAAGTTTGCTTTTAAATTTGGGTCAGAGTTCTTGTAAACGAATCGCGCGCGTATTTTTAAACGCTCGCTCGCGTCTGCATATACACAAAATCAATTTTTATTTCACATGTGTGTACATTTTTTTTCTTCTCGCTTTCCTCCGGTTCTTCAGCCGTTAAAGAGGAAGCTATAGTGCGCGGGAAAAGTTACATCTGCTCAACGATTGCAGGTATATGAGAATATCGTGGTTCGCACATATTCGAGGATGTCGAGATTGTCTTCGTACACATGAGAAACGTATTTCAGGCAGAAGGATTTGTTATTGAATTTTCAAGAAAAATGTTTACGCGAATCGAGTCATGCATATTGACTAACTGACCTTCCTGCAATTGGAATACGTAAATGCGAAACTGCCTTGTTTTTCATTTTCAACTGTTATTCCTTGAAGCGATCTAATGGAAACTAAACAATCGCTGAAAATGAAATGCATCGCGTTAAGATTCGTTTGCAAAGTCGATGGATCGCGCGGTGACTGTGAACAAACAAAAGAAGAAGTAGGTCTCTCGACCAATCGCTGAGTGAGTAAGCGCACATGGCGCACTGGATATTCCCGAGCCGCGTGTGTAGTAAACACCTACAGTTGTAATTGAAGCGAGGAGCTATTTCGGATCCGGCCATAATCTTAAAGTACATAATTTTTACGGTTCGAATTATCTGGTGGTCTGTGGGTCATTGACGCCATTCCCGATGCCAACGAACTCGTTGCGACGACCCATCCATTCCCGGATGAACTTTGGTTTCTATTTTGTTACCCAAGAAGATTTCCGAAATGTTTACAATCGCATTAACATCTCTCTCTTCTCTCTCAATTTATCGCTATTAACTTTTATTTGTTTCTTCTCTTCACACGAAACATCATACGTCTCTACAATTTCATTTCGAATCTACAAAGTGTGGTAAATGCAAATTGCATATTAAGGTTAAACAAACAGTGCGAGTTTGTTGTTGTCTATTATAGAAGGTGGAAACATGTTTGTTTCTCTCTTTCTCTCTCACTTGGTACACCTTTTTTTTTTTGGGGTAAATTGATAAAGGCTCTTTTGTATCTTTGGTTTATTTTAGAACGTTGTGCAATGAAATGTGTGGGTTTTGATAAGATAAGGAAATGGGATGGATGGAAGTGTGTTTGTGCATGGAGGAGAGAGAGAGATGGATCGAATCCAGCTAATTGTGAACTAGGCGTAAACATGGCGCAGTGAGCTTTATGCTACGCTTAGATGTTGCAATTGTGTGTTTGCATTTATGGCACGAAAATGAAATACCCTTGAGGATGAAGAGGTTCAGGAGGAATATGATGTGGTGGAGGAGGAGGAGGCGGTTGTGGCGTCGTCGTCGTCGTCGTGCGAAATGTAATAATAGCCCAAGAGCCCGGCTATTGCTCGTACGCGTTTGCGAGTTTGCCCTTGTGCCACTTTGGGCTTCTCTCGCTTCTCCTAGTGTGTAGTCACAGTCAAGTGGCGTATTTCTCTACCTGCCGCCGTAGATTACTTGCTTGCTTGCTCACTTGGTGTCTCTCTCTCACCACCGTGATGGTGCTGTGGTGGTGGATGGTTCAAGGTTTCGCCGCGACCGACTCCATCGAGTAAACCTTGACACAATAGAGACGTGGAGTGAGTGCGTACATCGTGTGCGGGGGTGAGATGGAGAGAGACAGAGACAGTGACCATCTACCACCTACCTCCTTCTCTTCTTCGCTCGCCCCGATGCACCGAATTTGAACTGAAACGAAAAGCAAAAAATGCAATTGCAGCCGATCGTCATCCAATAAAATCGGACTCAATGAAATTGTTTACTTGCCCCCAAGGAAATCTTCCATCGGCGATTGCCGACCTTGTCCCATTGTTCGAAACCACCTCTTCGAGGTCTCTTTCCTCAGATTAATCTGGATGAAAAGCCATATGGTTCAACCATCCAACAACATTCAGTACATTTCAATCTTTTAAAAAATTCAACAAATTAGTCACAGATATGATTTATTTTTTTCTTACAAACTATAGCTGAAATCAAATAGATCACTTGATTAGGTAGTTCCAATTTCAATAGAATTAAGGTCAAAGATTATTTTACATGATCGTTTTCAATAATTGAGAAAACGTTTCAAATAGAGACGTGAAAGAAGTTGAGTTCTAAAGTTTGGACGATTTCGATTCGCGACGTAGAGTCGAAAGTCCAGTCCGTTAGTTTTCCAATAATTGGCGCGCGCGTCAAGGTCGCGAACTGCAAAATTCGATCGCAAAAAAATTAAAGACCGAAAAAAAAAAACACATGTAATAATATTATGAGAGTATTCGCAAGTTTGCAATTGCATTGTATTTCTTTATTTCATATTTTGCAAATGGTTCAAGGACTTGCAATTAAGGACAAAGTTCCCTTAGCGCACCGCACCGATCGATGTAGGACGCACAATTAAGGACAAGGTTTCTTCGTTCGCTCGCTCGTTCACTCGACTTTACAGACAAACAAAATCGCGCAGACTAAAGTTCAGACAACTCGAAGACCGTCCGATCTAATTAGTTTATCGATAAGTGTATCACTTGTGTAAATATATTTTGTATTTATTGGTATATGAATTGTAGGAGAGATTGATTCAAATTGTTGATTCTGAAACGTGTTATTAAGTTGAGCGGATTAATACGCACAAATTGAGCGCTTTGGAGATTTTAAGTAGTACTACTACTACTAGCACGATCGTAACGTGAGAGCTACGACGATAAACAGTAGGAAATGGATGCAGTAAAATGAGATTTATTGGAATTTTAGCGGTTGAAGTAATTTCACTAAATTAAATCAATTATATAGCATTCTATAAATAAGTGAGCCTTGAAAACAAAAGAACATCATCAACTTCGTCATCGATAAATAACTTGTTGCAAGAAAAATAAATATGTTGCTGCTTATTAATTAGCGTACGTTTCGCTTCTCGTCCGACGTGTTTTGCTATTTATTAGGGGTTGTTCGGAAGCAACAATCGATACGATTCGTTCGTTCGTAAATAGAAGTCCGTGGGTCGTAATTCTGCACGAGGGGAGACGAACACCATCAAACAACCCTCCACCCTCGAAGGGGGCCACGTTTAATTTCTGGGGGTTGAATTCGCGACGAGTGGAGCTGCATTCATATTGATCGCGCAATGGTAACTCGCCTCCGCTGCTCCGTGCACTTCTCGATCTTATTAAAAGTCCACACACAATCGACTTCATCATCATCGTCTGTTGACATTAATTGTATGTAGAAATACTAAAAATATCGTAAAGAGAGAGAGAGAGAGAGAGAGTAACACACACGGAATTATTTAAAGCGTCTGTTGCCATTGGTAACTGCCAAAGTTGAATGTCATTCGTTACGTGGAAAACTCTTTCTCCACACACACACACACACATTATTGGTTTTAATAAGCTTTAATCGTTTTTTCTCGATTTCGCTCGAATCGGACTCGCTTTGCTTTGGAATTGCCAAAGTCAATATTTTCGCTCCGGTCGAGTGTAATTTTAGAGTGGAGAGAGAGAGCAAGAGCAAAGAAAAAAAAAAGGAGTTCTACTTCCATTCCATTCACGTTGAAACTGTGTCGTTCTTGCGACTCGAAACGGTAACAAAGCGTAATTATTTCCGCAGATTCGCAACAATGCAATCGACTGATCGAATGAAACGTGCATTTATCATTTATGCACTTGACTCCAACAATGCCCCAGTTCCATTTCGCTAACGTAATAATTATACTTTCTTACTTTTCAATTAAACGAGAATCCTTAGTAATTAATCATTTTTACCTGGTAACTTTAGTAATGGAAATGTATTAATTAAGAAAATTAACAACCAAAAACAATTAGATGAATGGGATAACCAAATTTTTTATATATGCATGAATCTTAGTCACTGTTGCTTAGTGAAATGAATTAAACAATATTGATTTCAAGTCGAAAGAAATAATTTGCAATAATTATATTTGAAATGAAAATTTTCATCACTTTCGTCTATATTCTATAGCAGCGGTCGGGGAACCGGGCTAAATTACCCAAAATGGGGTAAAAATGATTTTTTTTTGGGTAATAGGGAAATTTTAAACTCAGAGAGCGGTTCTCTGACTACTTTTCAGATCTT
>NW_017095572.1:0-12267 GCF_001412225.1 Nicrophorus vespilloides
TCTACGCACAATTCTGTATAATTTGACTATACAATTGTTTCTATACCTTAATCAGTTGTCGAGAAATTAATTAAAATAGAAATACACCAGTTTTATAAACTTTACATTTTTATTGTCTCCACTTTGACGAAATGACCGAAACTACAGTAATTATTAAATGTTTATTAGATTCTGTGTATATTTCTGTTTAATTTAAGTATAAAATGGTTTATCTAGCTTTAATAGTTGTCGAGTAATTAATTAAAATCTAAACACACTACATTTTTTTTAATATTATTTTTTAATTATGTAGTAGGCCTCTTTTGTAAACAAAAAAAAATTACGAGACAAATTCCTATCATTGAATTCAGCAGAAATCTACATTGTTATTAACATGCTTTATCAATAACCAATCTACATTTAGCAGTTATTGAGTAATTAACTGCAAAACATTTTTTATGCTTACGTTTTTTTTATTACTTTAAATTTTCCAATTTATTAGGTGAAACCTACTAATTATTATAGACTCCTGCGATTCGCTATAAATTTCGCTTTAATTTGAGTATTCAATATATTACCTACCTTTATTAGTTGTCAAGTTATGAAGCGAAACGTAAAGACATTGTCTTCTTTTATTCGCTTTTAATTTGATAAATGTTTATATAACAACAAAAGATTCCACCTGAATTATTAATTACTTATACGATTCTACGCACAATTCTGTATAATTTGACTATACAATTGTTTCTATACCTTAATCAGTTGTCGAGAAATTAATTAAAAAAGAAATACATTAGTTTTATTAACTTTACATTTTTATTGTCTCCACTTTGATGAAATGATCGAAACCACAGTAATTATTAAATGTCTATTCGATTCTATGCATATTTCTGTTTAATTTAAGTATAAAATTATTTATCTAGCTTTAATAGTTATCGAGTAGTTAATTAAAATCTAAACACACTACATTTGTTTTTAATATTATTTTTTAATTATGTAGTAGCCCTCTTTTGTAAACAAAAAAGAAGGACGAATCAAATTCCTATCATTGAATTCATCAAAAATCTACATTGTTATTAACATGATTTATCAATGTCCAATCTACATTTAGCAGTTATTGAGTAATTAATTNAAAACATTTTTTATGCTTACGTTTTTTTTTTATTACTTTAAATTTTCCAATTTATTAGGTGAAACCTACTAATTATTATAGACTCCTGCGATTCGCTATAAATTTAGCTTTAATTTGAGTATTCAATATATTACCTACCTTTATTAGTTGTCAAGTTATGAAGCGAAATGTTAAGACATTGTTTTCATTTATTCGCTTCTAATTTGATAAATGTTTATATAACAACAAATGATTCCACCTAAATTATTAAATACCTATACGATTCTACACACAATTCTGTATAATTTGACTATTCAATTGTTTCTATACCTTAATCAGTTGTCGAGAAATACATTAGTTTTATTTACTTTAAGTTTTTATTGTCTCCACTTTGACGAGATGATCGTAACCACAGTAATTATTAAATGTTTATTCGATTCTATACATATTTCTGTTTAATTTAAGTATAAAATGGTTTATGTAACTTTAACAGTTGTCGAGTAATTAATTAAAATCTACACACACTACATTTTTTTAACATTATTTTTTACTTACCCAGTAGGCCTTTTTTGTAAACAAAAAAAAAAGAAGGATGAGACAAATTTGTATCATTGAATTCAGCAGGAGACAAGGAAAAAAACAATGGAATAACCGCTTCCTGGATGTTGAAAATAAAACAAAAACAAGGAAGAGAGGGAGAGAGAGTCCTGAGCTATGTATCCTCGGCGTCAGTCGGTGTGTTCAATGTTCAGTTTGGTAAGTCCCATGGGTGCAATACGACTCGCCGTCGCCCGCGTTGCACACCACCTGCAAAACCACCCACCCCTAAAAACCTCCTCCCTCCTTCCTCCTCACCGTCAGTAAAATATAACTAACCCACCTGTAATTAGCCCGCTTAACTGCCGAAACGGGCGGCAATAAAAATTAAACTGCTTTATACTCCTCCAACTGGCATCAATAGAGTTGCGAAAGTATTCCCCTCGTAAAATCTTAATTAAACTACTACCGCGTCGAGATCTCGCGCTAACAAAAAAATAAAAAACGAACTTCTATTTATAATTAAAATCCATTAGAACCGCAATTCCGAGCGATTTAAATGCAACAAAGATTTGCGCAAAATCGAGTAAAAGAAGTAATACTTTTCGTCGAAATTCTTTTAAACAACAAAAAAAACAGATGGTGATTGGGTTTAGCAGCTCTTTAACAAATTTTAGGTAATAAAGTATGTTTGATGATAAACTGTGTAATAAATTATCAAAATCTAAAATTTACATTACTTTCAGCTATTGTTGTTAATTAAATAAAATGTAAGTAGAATTTCAAAGCGAATTACTCGAAAACCGCTGTTAATAGAAAAAATCATTTGGAAGGATCGGATTCTTCGTAGTTTCATTTTTAATATGAATATAAAAGATATATTCTATCTATTCCAATTTTTTTAAGAACTTATTTAAAAACCTATAGAATTATTCAAATGTATTTGATTTTATGTACATTTCTCTTAAAGATGTTTTATTAATTACTAATCTACGTTTATTAGTTATTGTTAATTAAGTAAACTGTAAGTAGAATTTAAAAGCGTATTACTCGAAAACCGGTGTAAATAGAAAAAATAATTTGGAAACTTTGGATTCTTCGTAGTTTCATCTTTAATATGAATATAAAAGATACATTTTATCTTTTACAGTTTTCAAGTAATTAATTAAAACGTGAAAGCATTGCTATTCGAATATCTTTTTATTATTTCTTAAAATTTAAGAACTTATAGAATTATTAAAATGTAAGATGCTTTATCAATGTCTAATCTACCTTCATTAGTTGTTGTTAATTAAGCAGAATTTAAAAGCCTTTTACTCGAAAACCACTGTAAATAGAAAAAATAATTTGAAGACATTGGATTCTTTGTAGTTTCATCTTTAATATGAATATAACACATATATTCTATCTTTTTCGGTTTTCGAGTAATTAATTGAAACATATAAACTAAACTAGATTCATTGTAAATTGTTAGGGAGGAAAACTAACTAAAACTACATGATTATAGAGACATGCAATTCAGTATAGTTTTCTGTTTAATTTGAGTATTAAATATATCAGTTATCCTTATTAGTTGCCAAGTAATTAAGCAAAATGTAAAGACATTGGTTTTTTTCGAAACTCATTTTTCTTTACATCTAATTTAACAAATGATTGTGTAACAACAACTGATTCCATCTAAATTATTAAATGCTTATACGATTACGTGTATATTTATGAGTATTCAATTGTTTCTCTACCTTTAATAGTTGTCGAGAAATTACTTACAAATCGAAACACATTGCATTTCTTAATTTTTAGTTTTTATTAACTTTGAAGACAATAAAAACAAAATTACATAGCAAGAAAGATTGATATCGTAGAAATTATTAAATCTATGTATATTTTTGATTAAATAAAATATTCAATGATTTATCTATCTTTAATAGTCGTCGAGTAATTAATTAAAACGTTAAACGCGTTTATTCGAAGTTCATTTCTATTTACTTCTAATTTGTCAAATCATTACATGATAACAAATGATATCACCTAAATTATTAAATTCTTATACGATTCTATGTAAATTCATGTTTATTTCGAATATTCAAAGGGTTATCTACCTTTAGTAGTTTAGTATTTTTCGATAAATTAATTAAAATCGATACATACTAATTTTCATAGCTTTAGATTTTCATTGCATAGAAAATGACTGAAACCACAGAATTTAATAAACGCTCATCCGATTCTATACACATTTCTCAACAATTTGAGCACTTCATAGTTTATCTACCTTTAATAGTTGTCGAGTAATTAATTTAAGTACATTAATTCAATGTATTAATTTGATAAATTAATTAATTGTAATAAAAACATATCTAAGCATACTTTATTTATTTTTGACAAATTTTTATGAGATAATGATTACTAGCACATTCTCTCTTAATTTATCTTTGATTCGAGTATTAAATGTCTGATCTACCAACAATAATTCTCGACTAATAAATAAAAACGCTTACTTTTTAATTACTCCAATTCTCACATCTAATTACCACGAAATGACTAATGCCACATCAATCACTATGTACCAATTAGATTATCTGTACTTTTCGCTTTAATATTCACGTTCAACCATCATCCTATCGTGTTCGGGTTTTCAGCAGTTGAATAAAACATAAGGACACTACAATTTTTTTTTCTTCACCAAAAAAAAAAGAAGACCAATTCAAAAAGGGCGACTCACCCGACCGTGGAAAACGGAAAACGAATTGAAATTTATTTCCTGTGTCAACGCATCGAAATGGAATTATCTATTTTAATGTATATATACAGTGGAACCTCGTTTAACGAACTTATGTCCTTTCCAAAATTTCTGTATAGTGCAATAATCGTATAGTGAAACATACTAAAAAATACACATAATATATGTACGCAAGTTTTAAAAATGATGTAGCAAGACTTCTCTTCTCATCGTCACTCGTTATGCGAAACGTCGTTCGTTTCTTACAATTAATTTTGCTCGTTAAGCGAGGTTCCACTGTATATTTAAAAAGAAGGACGAGTTTATATATTAGGGAAAATAAAACGGAGAATCCGTTACATTTATAAGTCCGGAGGAAACATTTGGAGAGAGGGATTAAAGGGAGACGAATCGCAGGGCCTCTGGGTCAGGTCGCGGCGTCGTTAAAAACGGAAAACTCCAGTGATCAATGGCGGCGCTTCCGTTTTCCATCCAGGAAAATGGAGAAAAGCGGCGACGAAACCCGGAAAATCGTACTAATAATAATAATAATAATAATGAGGCTGGCGTTTCAAACAAAAAGCGCGACCCTAATGAAATTTTCATAACCGATCGGAACATTATGGTTTCCTTAAATATTCCAATATAAATTTCGCAGCGGAAGAATTTCCCCCATAATTCCTTTGCTCCGTGAATTTTAATACATCAAATGAATGCAAATACATCTATATATATATAGGACGTTACGTTAGAGAGTATATAAGGAATTTACTTATTTATATACATTTGTACATAAGTATTTAATGTTTTGAGGTTTTTTTTTAAAGAAGACGGAACAGTTTCCTTTGAAGTGTTTCGAAAGGGCTCGGCTGAACCTTCCCGCGCTTTTAATCCCCCACGCATTTAATTCCATTCGCCCTTTAATTGGAACAAGGGCTCTGAGGGTATTCATTCATTTTTTCAATTTTATTTTATTCTATATATAAATTTCGCAGTTGTTCCCCGTTTGTATCCTGTCAAGTTTTACTCTTCTGTTTATTTCGTTTCCGCGTCCGGTTTCGAAATAATTTACATAGGGCGTAGGGCGTAGGATTGGTGTCAAAGCGTGCGTGTCCGTGTCGGCCGTTTCGTTTCAAATAAATTATACTCATTTCGCGATTTAGATTTGATTGATCGCAAAACATTTTTGACATGCCTATATATTTGGAAATTATCCGCTGAAAATCCTCTTCCTCCAGCGTCACCAAATACAAATGATTGATTGTTGCATCGGAAAATGCACTCCGCCAAATGCATCACAATTTGCATCTAAACTAACACCGTTATATACTCGTTTTTTTCTGTTGTTGTTGTTGTTGTTTTGTTTTTGATCCTACGCCTCCATAGATTCTTCATAACGACAGATTTTTGTTTCGATACGTTTACGTTTATCCCTCCCGTTGATTTATTATATAAAACCTTACGCAATTATTTATAAAAATGAAATAATTGAAAACATTACAAACTTATTTAATATTTTCGTATAAAATTACAATAATAATTTTAGTAAATTTATAATGAAATTTGTCAAATAATTACAAATATTTCTAATAATATGTTTTTTTTCTTTTAAATGAATAATAGAATATCTCAATATGTTGTAAAGTTAAGTAAATTCTATTTGTTTTCTAAAACGTTATATAAAAACGTTTAAAATTTTCATTTTTCTTTCTTTTTGTTTTGGATCAATTGAAACATTTTGTATAAATCAAATTTCACGTGAAATCGTTTAAAATAGAAATGATGTGCAGAGGGATCAAAGCAACCGCAACGATTTATATGAAAGCATCAATTTCGACCGAACTTTGAATGACCCTTACACAATTTTGTTTGTAAATTGTTTAAATGAATTATTTAGAATATAAATTGACAAAACAAATTGTAACAAAGTTTTGATTTAAATTTTATTATTGAGTTTTGTAAGGTATAATTTATAGAAATGAATACGTTTCATTTAAACTAAAAGTTTTCTAAGTGTTATTTGGTGATTTAAACAATTTTTTCTGAATTAATTAGGTAAAATTTTAATTTTGAAAATATTTCAATGAGAAAGTTTTAAATTTAGCAAAAATGTAAATGTAAGTAAAAGAAAAAAAAACATAGAAAAAAGCAAATATTTTAAGATATTTAAAGTTTTGTCTCTTCATTTTGGAAACAATGTTTTCATTCAAATATCTCTGGACACTGTGGAATATCTCGTAGTTATATAGTTGTGGAGTACTAGTGGAGTTTTTAAGGAATGTTAGAGGTAAAGTTAGAGTTTTTTATGATAATAAACACTTTATTATTCACTATAGAACTATTAACAACTTTTATGTCTAGATTCCAGTTGCTAGGCTTGTTACTAAGGTTTTTATGAGTCTAACTAGGACTCGGGAGGACTATCCTCTAATACCAAAACTAACTTGGACTAGCCACTAGCTATGACTAGGACTAAGGACTATTTAGGACTAACTTTGTATTACATAAACATCCTATTATATAGTAGTGAATTAGGATAGTGGGAGTATAATATTCGGTAAGGAAAGATAGTAGCTAACTTTCCTAAGTAATATAGAAATGGTTAATTTTAATTTAAACTGAAAGTTTTCCATCAGTGTCAAATTTATGTCACGATTTTACCAAAAAAATAAATCTCAATTTTTTTGTCAAACTATTAAATTTTTCTTTCTTTTCTTATTAAATGAAGATATTTAAATGAAAATATTTATATTTTAGCAAAAATGTAAGTTATTTTATATAAAAGAATTATAGATTTTTTTTTAAGTAATTAAACTAAATTTTTAAATACTTTGGATTAATTAACCAATTAACTTATATTGAATACAAATATTATGAAATAAACATAAAAATATAATCAATATTACTGATTTATATTGATTAAAAAGACAATTTAATTGAAACTTTATTATTAAATTTTTAATAAAAAAAAAATTGTTATTATTGTTTAATTGGAAATATTTATTATTAATAATTTCTTTATAAGTAATTTAAGCAATAAATATACGTAATTTTTTAATTTTGATTTAACATGTTTGAGAATAATTAACAAATTTGAACCGAGTTTGTTATTATAAGTATTTTTTTCTTCTTTACAATTGACATATTTCAGTTTATGATCGATAAATACTGAAGGGAATTGATTGTCGGAGGGAAAACTGCGCCAGTCATCAAATGGGTCGTAAAGGCAGCCGCCAGTATGTTAAATAATTATTTTACGTCCGGCCGTAAAAAACGGAAAGAATTAATAAGTTGCAAAAAAGTTCTCCGTCTAGTATTTTCAGTCTAATATTCCTATATATATATATTTTTATACGAGTTGTCCTATATTTTCGTGGGGCCGCTCGTAAAACCTAATGCAGCCAATATATTTCAAAGAAAGAGTTTTACTAGAAATTATTGCATGAGAACATTTACACGCGTGTTTTTGTAGTTATTTGAAAATTACGTTACGCAATAATTATTGATGTGGATAAATAAACGCGCGGAAAGATGTGCCATCAATTCACGATGGGCAAGGACAAAAGCGGATTGAATTGATAATGGACGGAGCGAGCGAAGGTTTTGGTATAAAAAAGCGAATAAACTTTGGGGAGTCGGAGAATCTTCCTCTTTTCTTTTAATTCTTAAGTTATTGCCTCCTTAAATCGGGCGGCACAAGTTTGAGGCGATTATCGTAAAGATTTTAGCGCCTTCCTGCAGGATGAAGAAAAGGAGAAGGAAGAAAGGATGGTGAAGGCAGCAGCAGCAGCCGCCCCCGCAACACGTAATCAAACTAATGTTTTTCTCCGGGATTGCGGCGCGCACGATTTGCATTTCGCGAAAAGCACGCTCAATTTGGGCAGAATTCTATCGCGTTTCTGCTTCCCGGATTCTACATATATACGCAAACAAATATTTGTTTTTTTTTTGTTCCAAAAACGTTTTTCCCAGGCGGAAACTAATGACACAGAAAATGGAATCACTTTCGGATCCATTTGTTCCTCGATGTATATGCCGATTTCGCGTCGAAGTCTTGACGAAAATTAAACCTGGAAAAACGTGCGAAACGATTTTTCCGGCCCGAAATTAGATCAGCCGGAAAAAAAAAGGAAATGCGGAAACTAAAGGTCGAACAGATTCACAAGGTGAAATGTATCGAGAAAACAAATCAAATTTAATCTGGTTTTTAATTAAATTATATTACAATTTTTTTTTTGTTATCCAAACTTTAAATTTTTATATAATATTTTTAACCAATTATTTTATATAATCCAGTTGCGAAAACTTTCGGAAGAGTTTAGATATATAATAGGTAAAAAGGACGTTCACTATTTATGATTTTATTAAAGTTTTTTTATTGAACTGTAATTGGACAAAGTTCAAAACACTTTTCGAATAGTTTGAATATTACATAGTAAGTTTATTATTTATAATAAATAATCTTCATGTATCCAACCCATAAATTGAATTATAGTTGCCTAAAACGCCTTATTTTGGTTATGTAACGAATGACACTAGCAACTGTCATTCGTTACATAACCAAAATGCACGCACTTTGGTTGTTAAGGATGCTTTATTGTTGCTAGGGACGCTGTTTAATTGTTAAGTACGCTACCATGGTTGTTAAGGACTCTTTATAGTTACTAGGGAAGCTGTTTGATTGTTAAGGACACTACCATGGTTGTTAGGGACGTTGTTTGTTTGTTAAAGACGTTACAAACTTTAAATTTTTATATAATATTTTTAATACCAATTATTGGGATATGATCCAGTTGCGAAAACTTTTGGAAGAGTTTAGATATATAATAGGTAAAAAGGACGTTCACTATTTATGATGTAAGTTTCAAACTGGAGATTTTATAGACGTTTTTTTATTGAACTGTAATTGGACAAAGTTCAAAACACTTTTCGAATAGTTTAAATATTACATCGTAAGTTTATTATTTATAATAAATAATTTTCATGTATCCAAACCATAAATTGAGTTATAGTTGCTTAAAACGCCTTATTTTGGTTATGTAACGAATGACACTCGCTAGGGACGCACTTTGGTTGTTAAGGACGCTTTATTGAAGCTAGCGACGCTGTTTGATTGTTGAGGACGCTACCATAGTTGTTAAGGACACTTTATAGTTGCTAGGGACGCTGTTTGATTGTTAGGACATTACCATGGTTGTTAAGGACGCTTTATAGTTGCTAGGGACGCTGTTTGATTGTTATGGACGCTACCATGGTTGTTAAGGACGCTGTTTGATTGTTATGGACGCTACCATGGTTGTTAAGGACACTTTATAGTTGCAAGGGACACGGTTTGATTGTTAAGGACGCTTTATAGTTGCTATAGTTGTTTGTTAAAGACGTTACCATTGTAGACGCCCTATGATTCCTATATACCTATTGACAGTTGTAGCTATGCATTCACACATAATATTACTAGAAATAGAGACGTATGAAAAATTGCGTAACTCTTGAATGTGACTGTTAAATTGAATCTATATAAAACAAAAAGTACGTTCAGGCAATTCCGGAATTGGATTAGACGAAGAACAAAAGAAACGTGCGGAATCAAAGGGAACGTGTTATATCGGAAAGGAAACTTTCTGAAGGTGAGTTATCGTGCGTGAAGTTGGCTAATTACGGCGGAGAAGTGGAAACATAAATTATCTCGCAGTGACATTTCATTTTTCCGGTTAGGAAAAACTATCCGCAAAGTGTTTCCGGGGCGGCCGCAATTAAAGTTGCTGGTAAGTAACGATCATCGGCATTCCAGAAAAAGGAAACTGGCGGAAAAATATATATGTGAAAAAGGGGGATGATGTTATTGCAGCCCGCCCCTTCTTAACAAACGACGCACTCTCGATGTGGAAGGAAAAAAGATGGGAATTGATTTCGCGCTCTATTATTACAATAGGTTGTTTTTCACGTTCCGCACGAAGGTGATTTTTTTTTTTGTTGTAACCTCCTTCCGTACATTCATTTATTCTTTTCGTCTGTTGCTGCTGCTTCTGATAGAAATGCGGTGGAAATAATAATGTCTCTCGGGTTGATGCATTTCGGTGGGAAATTGATCGATGAATTCCATTACGTGGGACGGAGGAGGTTTTAAGGGAATATGCCTAAAGCAAGAATAATGTATTCCCGGTGCACGGCAAAGAGAAGAACGATTGTGCGTGCGTACTACTACTACCATCATCATCATCAACATCATCTTCATATCCTCGAGACGGGTGGATTCCTCTCGCAATTAGGAGAACTTTCGCTACGCAAACTCGCTGCATCATCAACTTACGCGCGCGCGTTCTCCTCCAATTAATATTTCATTAGGATCAGGGCCAAAATTTCGTATTCCCTGCAGACGCGCCTCCACCCTTGAACCCGCATCGGACGTGGATACAGGGGAAAGTTACGAATTGCGCCAAACACCGTAAGAAATACGGCTTATGATCATCCCAAACAACTCCTATTCATTACAATTTTACTTTAACTTAATGAAACAATGAATAATTAAACCTACAACATTATTAATATATTATAAATGATAAATCATATAAGTTATATAACATATGAACTTCATCTAAATTATATAATAAAAACATCTAACTGTAGCAATTTTTCTGTAATCAAATATGAAATGAATGAAATTTGATTCAGTAAATAATTTTCATACTTGATTTACAATGACTCTTTGCCTTGCAGATGTTTGTCTCCGGCGTAGAATTTCTTGAGTCAACGATCACTTCATTTCCTAATGGAGTTTTGTGCAAATATTGGAAGAAATCTGAACCCCGTTTGTATGTTCATACCATAATTTGAACTAGTACTAAAAACAAGGACACTCAATACAAACTTAACTGTTGGAAAGTTTTGTTATTAAGCGAAATCATTAAAATCTATTTCATTATTATTGTTTTAAGAAAAATGTTGAAATTTTGAACTAGCGCAAAAAAAAACACATTTTGAAGTCAATTTTTCGAAGGTTTGTAAAATACTATTGATCACACAAATAGTTAAGATTTGTTAATAAATATGTTATGAAATTATAAGTTTTTCATGAAAACTATGAAAATACATACAATGTGAACTTAATTGTTAGAATGTTGGAATATTTGTAAGTAAATATATTATGAAATTAGTTGAATCTCATATTGGAAATAGTAAGCTACTTCTACGTAAAGTCCAATTACACAGTGGTTACGGAATGTAAACAATTCCGGGGCGAATTATATTAAATGCGTAATTTATAAAGCCGGAAAATTAACTTCCGTCGAGAACGGGGAGGGAAGTTGAAGCGACCGTGGACGAATAATTAAAAAGGCTTATGTAATGCGGGAAAGTGGGGTTTTCTGCGTTTCATTAGGACGACGACGCAGACTGGGATTTCGTATTCCCAACAGCGAGAGGCAGTAGCGAGATGACGGTATAAGTGGATGCCGATATACCTGATCACGTTAAGCGGCGTCGCGCGATGCGAGTGGGCTTCAATTGAATTACTGCACGTCACAGAAGAGGACGACTTGAAATGCGGTAATTAGCGGTCGGACGTCGCAGTTCGGATCCCAAAGCGTCGCGAAGCCCCTCGCCACGACACCAGAAAGAACAAACACATATTATATGGAACGACGGCAGAACGTGGATGGGGGAGGGGTGGAAGCACATATAATTTCAAACCATCTCCGGGGAAATTAGCACAAAGTGTTTGTCTTTACCTTGACTTTATCTTATATATACACACGGTTTCCGTTTGCCCAGTCCAATTGCGCGCCTGTTTGCATAATGAAAGATTATTTAATGCTTCAGATAGAAAGAAAAAAATAATGGAAGAAATAGAGGCAGTATGTTGAAATACATCAGGCATTCCTTTTTTTTGTAGAATTGTAAAAGGTTGTAGAAGATTGTAGAAGAT
>NW_017095573.1:0-20700 GCF_001412225.1 Nicrophorus vespilloides
CAAAGTTTAAAAAATGCTCGAAAAAGTGTTTTTATATTTCATTGATTTTCTTCTGTATTACGTAAAAAAAATATAATTATAATTGTATACTTTTAAAAGAAATATTATAAGAGATGTTTCCGCCCGGGTTCGAACCGGGGACCTTCTGCGTGTGAAGCAGACGTGATAACCACTACACTACGGAAACTATATAAATAGTATCAGAGTGGTCCTTTAATTTCCATATATCACTTGATACTAAATTTAGTTGCTAATTAGTTATATAAACTAATAAGCCTTATCAAATTTAGATAACGGAAAGTCTAAAGTCAATAAACGACAGAAGAAACTAAGTATATAATGAACTGCTTAAGAGCAATATCCAATTAGTTAGTTAATATTTGATTAAAGAATAGAATTGTAATATACTGTTAATGAAATGTTTCCATGCGGCATATGAAAAGTCGCGTGCAGCTGAATTGAGGAAGGAGGCAAAGAGATTTTATGGAATTAGAAATGTGATGGATTTTGCGAGCAAATGAAATTCCGCGATAAAGTGGAATCTGGAAGTTTCTCTCCATCTCTTTTTCTCATTCACTCTTCAACTCTTCACAAAAAGGTTTTTAGATAATCGAGCTTTCTTTCTTCATCTCACTCCTCGCATCTCTGGCATCCGCAAATTGCAAGTTCAACGGATATAAACCCATTATCGGGACTAACGAAAAATATATAACTCCCGACTGCACGAAAACTTAGCTGCAATGATAATGCAATTCACCTCCTTTTCGCGATTCAACTCACTTTTTACATCCCTTTTTACTCGCTCTTAATTTTATTTTTTGTAAGAACTACTCGGAGGAGAAAACTACCATTAGGAAAGATTACATCATAACTTCTTCGGCGAATGCTCTTCCTCCGGTCGAACGTTACGATTTTCTCTAAACATCGAAACTATTTCCTCCGAACCTGAGCGAGGCCGGATGATTGATGCCTTGTTTCGAAGAACATTTAATTGTTTCTCTTGAAATACAGAAAACTTTTGTCACAGCCATTCCTCTTCGCTAAAGTATGTTTCACGAGAAAACAAATAACTTATACAAAGATCACTTGATTTGTTTATAGGAAAGAGTTTCAATTCTAATTTTTATAAATATAATTGCTAAACTAAAAGTTTTCACAAAGTTAACTTTTTGTAATTTTACAATTTTCTTATTTCAACATAATTTTCCATATCATCAAAAAAAAAATCTAATTTTATCATTGAATTGAAAATAGTTTAAATATTTTAAACAAATTCAATAATATAAGACCAAATCTTAGATTTATTTAAAATGATTTTATTACACTTGTAATTTAACAAAATCAAAGAACACAACTATTTAGATGCGTAAGTAAACTCATTTGCTTAGAGCAGTTATACATAACTGCACGAGGAAGTCTCTGGTGGAGTTAACTTTAAACACTCCACGCTTCTCTTCAGAAGTGGTGCACCCCTCTCGTTATTGATTATTGTCGTCGTAATGAAAAGGGGGATGCTACTACCATACTACTACACTACCTACATGCAAACCTCCGAAACACCAGTATTCCTATGGTTTCCGTCTGAACACAAATTTACTTTAAACTGGAAGGAGGTCTTTGCAGTCTGCATGCAATTACATCGAAAGTCGAGCCAGCCTTTTCCATTTACTTTATTACAAAACGAACATGTCCCTTTTTTTTGTCTTCCTTCAGTAAAATTAAAGTAGACACAATCAATAATTTTCAAGAATCAATTTTAATCCTATTCAAATTACAAACGTTTTATACAATTTTATTTGTAAATGAAATCACAGTTTATATAATTAATTAATGTTTTAATATGGTTTATTACCTTTGTAAACTGTTTTTCTTTGCAATATACACAAAATACCATTAAAAATGTGTACAATAAAGTTTAAAGTTTATAATAAAGTTTAAAGTATTTCTTGACAATTTTCTACATTTATACCTTTAAATTGATGTAGAATGTAGTACTTTCAATTTTTTCATCTTCTTTTGGTTAGGGGAAGATTTAGTAGAAAAAAATCGATTAGTGTGTAGGGTAGGAAACATGTCTTCTTTTGGTCGTGCATAAAATGATAAGCTAATAGATGCAGTACCGGAAAAGTAAATATTTAAAGCCCAAAGTATGGGAAGGCAAGATAAGATAACGCTCGAATTTCGAGCATCTAAAGTCAAATAAGAACGTTAGAGGGTGAAATATAAGTATAGAAGTCGTGATAGTACTTGTAATTAAGTTAATGATGATGAAAGTAAAAATATTTAGATTTTTTTTAACTGTTTTAGAAGTACAATTTTAAATCCAACTTTGTTATATTAGTACTCGCTAAAAATGTAATATAAATCTCTCATTTTTTCTCTGTTCATAAATGTTTATCCAATTTTTTTTTCAATGATATTCCATGTTTTAACATTATCCAAACATTCCGGTGGTAAGAGGCATCTTCTTCGGTCATTATTCAAATAACGTCTCGTCTCGAAATTCCACGCGGCATTAGGAACGAGGGAGTAAACTCACTGAAGTAGACATTCAATTGCAAATGTAATCCAATTTAACGTCATGAATTCACCCATAACTCTACTCACACTCAACTCTGTGTATACCCGTTTTTTTTTCCTCTTCTTCTCAATATCCTCTTTTATCGTCGTCACCCGTTGTTTGTCATCTCAATGTCTTGTAACGACACGAAGAGAATGCAAATTTCGCTGTGTTCATATCGGATTTGTATAATTGCGAAGTTTGCTGCGTCTACGAAGGACTCTGAATTTAATCGATTTCGTAATAAATCAGACTCTCCTCATGCAAATTCCGAGTGCATGCGTTCTGCTTTGATTGCGAGATGACAATAGATAAATAATCCTGTTAATTAATGATTTCTGCAAGGATTTCACAAAGGATTTTCAGTTTGCATCGAGTATTTGTTTACATGTGGTTCCATAGTGTAGCGGTTATCACGTCTGCTTTACACGCAGAAGGTCTCCGGTTCGATCCCGGATGGAACCAAACCTCTGTTTTGATCGCAACAAAATACTTATTGTTACATAATTAACAATTATAATTTTTAATATTTCCTCACAAAATTTTAAATAATCGGAATCGTTTCAAGTATTTGAACAACATTTGAAATTTAAACGTAATGATAATAATTTATCAAATTTAATTAATAATAATTAATATTGTTTATAAATTTATATGCAACAATAAATAAATACATTAAAAAACGCAATTAAAGTTTACTTTATGTGCAAATATATGTAAGTTGAGTTGCATATATATGTACATAAGTAAAATGTATTGGTTGTGTAACCCGGCCAACTCAATTAATAGATCTCGTCCTTGCGCTATTTGCATTTCAAGCGAACACCAAAGTAAATTCCTGATTAATACCTGCCAGTTATTAAATGTTTGATCTACAAACCAAATTAGCGCAAATACCATTATTTGTATTTTGAATACATAATTTCGACTTGAAAAGTTTAAGAAGTTAGTAAACTATTTTTTTCTTCGTTAAAGGCTTTATAATTAGTAATTACGAGCTGTCATAAAAGAAGCGTTACCATTGAATGTTGGCGTTTAATTTAAATTATGTTTGAGGTTAGAAATTGCATCATTTGTTAATCGTGTAACCTGAATTATCCAATTTGATTGGATTGTGAGTTTGTATTATGCAGAGTGCGTTCCGAGCATAAACTATGCGTGGAAAGTAAACTAAACCTGGCCAACTATTACAAATACATAGTCTCACGAGTAAACTACAATTGCAACCGCGGGTGAGAGATAACAACGGTAGGAACAAAGCGATCGGAGACCATTTAGACCTGCCGGCGTCTGCTTTAACAATGCAGACTTTGGAAAGAAGAATCAGTACTTCATTAAACAAACAGTTTATACATTAAATTTTACTATTATTTTAAGACCAATCGAATTTCGACCTGCAAATATTCAGTGGCGAATGTATTTTGTAAACTCAGAAGTAAAATGAGGAGTGTTTACTAAATTTTATTGAACCACATTTTTTATAAAAATGAAGTAGAATTGGATGATTTCTAATTATTTTGATAGCTGCAAATAAGATTAAGCGACGTAATTAGATGTTTAGTCGTAAAGCTCTCGACGCGCCGACTGTTATACGAATCAGGGGCGTTTTATCGTTTAATCCCATGAAGATCCGAATAAGTGTTACAATCCAGATTTACTTTCTATGTGAAAAATAAAAGGCTTTGAACGCAATGATCACTTTAACAGATTTCATCGTTTACCTAAACTAATTCAAATACTAATCGTTTTGGGACTTTTAACTTTCATAATTAAGTAACATTAATAATATTTTGATGATATACTAAAATGGGTAATCAAATGACAGCTGTCACCTTGTGTCAAAGTAAGTACAACAGTAAACAACAGGAAGATTGAGAAACTGACAGCTGTCACTTTGTGTCAAAGTAAGGAAGTGGTGAAATACTCTTAGTATTAATTAAGAATATTTAAAACCAATTCAAATAGTAATCATTTTGGGACTTTTAATTTTCATAATTAATCAACATTAATAATAATTTGATGATATACTAAAATGGGTAATCAAATGACAGCTGTCACCTTGTGTCAAAGTAAGTACCACAGTAATCAACAGGAAGATTGAGAAACTGACAGCTGTCACCTTGTGTCAAAGTAAGGAACTGGTGAAATACTCTTAGCATTCGGGTAGCTGTACAATTGTACAAAACATGAAGATTGAGAAACTCTGCTTTATAATACAGTTTTTCATAAATTTGAATTTGTGTTTTAGGTAACATTTTTAATTTTTTTTGGCTTGACGTTTTAGTTAAAATTGATGGCAGATGTATAGAATCATCCTTTCGTGATTTAGCGACGATTTCAATAAGGAATCTACCGAAAGCGATAGAAATACGCTTGATACGGATATCGAAACGCCTGACACTTTCAATCTGCGTGAATGCGGGGAATTGAAAAGCGTCCGCGGATGGATTTTTAAAAGCCGAACGTTGAACAATAAAATAAAACGCTGGATGAGATGTATTTAAGGAAGCACTATCGATTCGCGCATTTGCACTTATGCACGCACGCTTTTCTTTTTCCATTCCCCCATTTATTTCGACTGCTTAACTCCTCTTCCCTTCAATTTTTTTTTTAAACCATTATTATTCTATCTCGAGGGTGCTAGATTTTATATATATATATATATAAATATGGAGTGGAAGGTGTACGACATTTTGAGTGTGCACGATAGTAATCGGTGGATTCCGACCAACCACAAAACGCGAGACACTGCAGCGTAACGATTTTAAATCTCCCGCTCAAAATATATATTTTTTTTTCAATAAATTAAATGGTGATTCCTCATATCGTGCAGATTATGGTCGAAATTTATGGCTGGTGCTGTACGCAGGAGGGGGAATAGGCACATCAGACACGCGTCGGTGTGGGGTGTGGGTGAAACCCTCTCTCTTCGGTTTCGAACTACCACCCCACTTGCATGGATTGTCTGCGGATCGGAGCAGCCTTGACCACCCTAATGACGCGTCCTTGCCCTCGTAAAAACCAACCCCCCAAAAATTGCATCGATTATTCGATCAGTGGGCGACACAAAAAAAAAGAAACAGAGAAGAGATAATGCGTATGTAACAGTAGACGAGAACAGAACAATCTCAGATTCTAACTACGTCACCTTTGAGACCATCTGTCAAACAATGATTTCCCTGGGCTCTAGATCCAAAAGTTACAACAACAACAAAAAAAACACCAACCTGTTATTGAAGAGCATTGAATTTTGTAATCTTTTCAACTTTCAATCAAATGTATGAATACTCGCTATAAAATTACGAAACAACTAAAAAGTTGTGTTATTTTTAACAGGTAAATATTAATGATTTGGTTGAAACACGTCGGTCAACAGCCTTCATGGTGAATAAATATTGTTTTTTCCTGTGTAAATATTGCTGCACACACACACCCAATACATTTAAACGAGTAATCAAAGTGTGCATTAACGTATGTGAGCTAATGGGATGAGCGTGTTCAATAACTGTTTAATTGCTTCAAATTCAATTAACTTGTAACGTAAATTACGCTTCAACAACGACATGTAGATTGTAACAAGATGCAGTTTAGTGTACATTGTCAAGACAACAATAACATTCAACAATTGTTTATCATAATTTTCTTTTAATATTAAAATTATTGATTAATTAATTTATAATAATAATGATAATATGAATTATGTTTTTGACAGTTGACGTATTAATGAATTATGACATGATTTGTCAAAATAAAAGAACTAGTTATATCATAGCAACGGTGCATTATAAGATTGCAAATGTTACTGTCATATTATGACAATCAGAACAATAAACAAATATCTTCCGTTTCTATAGAATGATTTACACAAAAAATGAAACATTTTGAAATATCGTACTTTTGCAATTTGACATTTAAATTACAGTAAAAAATTATTGGTTATATTGTGACATAAATGTCAACTGCACATTGCTGTCATTTAAGTGTCATTTCATACAAGTGGTTAATTACAAACGAGTAGTTTGCATTCTTTGTTTCCTTTCACTTAGCTTTTTTTTGTTATGTTATTGATTATATAATGACATACATTTCGATTACACACAGTAGTTGGTACACCTAACTGTCATTTAAGTGTCATTTCATGTAAAGTGGTGATGCAACATAACGAAAATTCAATTAATGACAATTTTAAAATTTTTGATTAATTAATTTATAATAATAATGATAATATGAATTGTGCATTTGACAGTTGACGTATTAATGAATTATGACATGATACGTCAAAATAAAAGAACTAGATATATCCTAGCAACGATGCATTATAAGATTGCAAATGTTATGCAAGTAGGTCGAAAACCGTGTCTGAACCAAACAAAGCCGAACGATAAATCAAAGGCAGTTAAATCATGTTCTAATGTCTGAAAAGTTCGTCTGGGAGCGGCGTAATTACCGACGAAACAAGTCTTCCAGAATCATTACAAGTCGCACGTCTAACACAACAAACTTAAATTGATGAAATCTATGAACATACTTTCACAATTTTCTTCTATTATATAGTTTTTTTTACGGTACACTAAATTAAGCAGCCAGCAATGGACGCGTTCAAATTTCGCGCGCATAAATAATTCGCGTTGTCGTTTTTGTCGTCGTTGCCATTGTCATACGAATAATGCGGACTGGAACTTTCGCGAAACAATTTGTAATATTTCAATACTTCGGAGCTTTCGCCGGGCAAACTATTTCGGCTTTCCAAAACCATAGTTCCAGTTCGGTTCGCTTCAAAGAATTATACCCAAAAAGTATGAGAAAGAGTGAGTGAGTCGAGGAAAACCAACAAATCAAATTCACTTTGCTTCTTCTGTCAAAACCATAAAACAGATGAATGCATAAAGTTTAAAGTTTGAATAGAGTGTAGAAAAAAATAATTGGAGAAGAGCTTTCATGGATCTGTTGATAATTTAAAATTGAATTTAAAAAATTAAATTAATTAGGGTTTATATTAAAGTTTATTTGCATAGAAAAACATTGGATAAAAAAATAATATTTGGAAATTGAGTAAGACATTTTTAATAATTTATTTGTAACAAATTATATAAAATTACGACAAACTTTTTCTTCAATACTACTAGTGTAGTAAACTATATAAAATAAAAATTAATAATATTAAAATTTTTGAATTATTATAAAAGGGTTGACAGCGGTGGGATTCGAACCCACGCCCTTTCGGACTGGTGCCTAAAACCAGCGCCTTAGACCGCTCGGCCACGCTGCCTGTTGAAAAAATAAGCAAACATTTCCCGTTACCAACACTTTGCTACACTACGATCGCTTACGTAAGAAATTTTTCGCCTTACGAATTTTCAATTTACGAACATTTTTGTTATTAATAACTTTGAAATTATCAATCACATAAATAAATGTAGAACACGAATATTGTCAATAATAAAATATATTATGAAAATTACGAAATATAAATTTCCAATTTAAGAAATTTTTGTTACCTGTAATTTATTGCATACACATATTTTTTTTACTTTAATACGAATATTTCGAAGTGCACTATACTTTTTTGTGTTGGTATTAGAAAAGAAAAGGAAGAAGCACAAAAGCAATTTCTTCAACGCCAAGAAGTTATTCGGTGTAAATTTGCTGCGTTCCGAAAGGATGGAAAAAAAATCTTTTACAATATAAAGAAGCGCATGCACACCACCACCTTACGTATACGCAACAACGTGAAGGAATTAAGGCAAAAACTTTTCGCTCAGGTCTATATATATATATCATAACCATCATAACATTCTTCGCGTCGACGTGAACAAATTTCCCCGACGATGAATACAATATTTCTGTGTTTAGGGAAGTTTCCAAGTTTTCCTTCTTTACAGATTGCCGCACGGAATCTATGAATTTTTAGCTCCTCGTTGTTTTTCCTTTATTTCCCTTTACCTTCATCGCTTTCGGCCCTTCTCTTCCACCCCGAGCATTCGACTTCTTACATCTCGTATCGCTCCACTCTCATTTGTAAGAGGATCGGAAGCTAAAGTTTTCCTCAAAGCGAAAATATCCGTTATTGCGTAATGCATACTTTTCCCTTCGTATTTCCGAATGCAAATAGGGGGATTTTGTGTTTACTGTTTAATTAAAAACTTCTCTATTGAAGTTTACTTTTTGAAAATAAATAACATTTTTTTCAAAAGTTTTTTTTTAATCATTACGTTTTCAATGGAATACATTGCATTATGTATCAAAAAACATATCAATTTACATGCAATTCATGTAAATTGATATGTTTTCGATGGTATTTCAAACTGATTATAAACTAACATTGGCCGAAATCGATGTTTCGTTTAGTCAACAAAGAAATTAAATGGATTCAATTGAATTGAATCATTTTCTACTTATTTGACAAACATACAACATTCTGTATGCCGTTAGATAGAAATTGATTGAATTTATTTAAGGGTGCGAAAAAATAAATAAAATTTTGTGAAGTGAAATAAAATGTTTGGGTTTTCATAAATTATTTATTTTTCAGAAGTAAAACTAAAGTTGCCTAATCATTGATTTCCATATGAGCCAAGTTTTGGAAATGTATGCGGATATTATGTGTAGGTCATAAATCAAACGTCTAAAAATATATCTGTATATCATCGATTCTAGAAGTAACGTAAATATTATGATAATCAGAACAATAAAAGAATATCCTTCGTTTCAATAAAATGATTTGCACAAAACAATTAGAAATATCGCGATTTGACATTTAAATGACAGTCGAAATTATTGGTTATATTGTGACATAAATGTCAACTGCACATTACTGTCATTTAAGTGTCATTTCATGCAATATATTTATATTGATTAGAAACCAATAATTTCTCCTTAGATAACAAACAAATAGTTTGCATTTTATCCCCCAAAAAGTATTTTTTTATCTTCTTTGTTTCCCTTCACTTAGCTTTATTTTTGTTATGTTATTGATTATATAATGACATAAATTTCGATTACACACAGTAGTTGGTACACCTAACTGTCATTTAAGTGTCATTTCATGTAAAGTGGTGATGCAACATAACAAAAATTCAATTAATCACATGACCTTTATATTGATTACAAACTAATAAATTGTCTTTAAATTCAACAAACAAACGGTTTGCATTTCCTCCCCACACACACACACACACAAGTATTTCTTTTTATTTTTCCTTGTTAGTTTTCTCTCGAGTGGATTGGGAAATAGGTAAAGCTTTGTAAACGTCAAAAGTAGATTAGATTTGGCTGCGCTGCTTGCTTTTTGCGTCCCCATGGCCATTGTACAAATTCTGATTTCCCTGTCTGTGTGTACAAATACAAACGCATTGACATATGCGTGTGAGTGTGTGTTTTGTGCATGCATTCGGATGCGACGTAGGAATTGAATAATCCCCGATCATTTGGTTTCGGTTCCGAGTTTCGACGTTTCAGCAAAGCCGCAAATCAAACCAATTTGCAGCCGACGTTTTCTTCAATTACGAAAGCCCAGAGAGAGTATATCCACCTACACATTTCGTCCTCAATTATAACATTTTTTTTTTGTTCATCTCTCCTCATTTGCGAGGTATTCAAATCGTTGCAGTTTTTACCTACAATAATTTTTTGTTACATAAAATTTTATCCCTCCGCAATTACTAAAAAAAAAAATCTTCAACCCCTATTCAAAACCGTTCTTTTTTTCTCTAATACGAATATTTATTGGTCATTAAGAATCTTCAACACTCCCCTTCACATTAAAGTCTTAATTATAGTTTTTTTTGTTAAGGAGTGATTTATGAAAGTGCGTTACTTTACGTAATTGCGTTCACCCCTCGCCTCCACCTGTCCACGAATTTATGCGTTCTCAGTTACTAAACGCTTAATGAATTAAACTAGTCTCCGTGTAAATAAGTTCAAGTTAATAGTTGGAATTTTCTGGGAAATTCTAGGAGTGGAGTAGTAATATGGAAATAATTACGTGTGTACACGCAAGTCTGTCGCTACGGCAACAACTAGCTGGGTGTATATATCAATAAAAATCTATTGGTTTTTTTTTCTTTCTTTCTTCATTTTCTCCTTCAGTTTTCCATTTTTCTCCATTCTTTCTCCTGCGTTGTTTGCTTCGAGTGGAGTATTTTCCCCACATGTCGAAAGCTTAAACGAAATTAAAGAGAAACAAGGAATTATCATGGTAAAACAACGTAAATACCGATGGGGATATGGAATACCGAAAGCACGTTGTTTGTCTTCCATAATGCATTGTAAACAAAGGACCTGATTTTAACGGACATACTTGAAAATATAGAGAATTAAATAGTCTATTTTTTTTTCATCCACAGTTCATATTGATTTTCTAAATTACTCAAGAACTTGTCTACTTATATAATTGCAGTGTTGACAAGATAATTTCAATTGACAGCCAAAATTATTGGTTATATAATGACAGAAATGTCATTTAAAGTATTTGGATGACTTCTGTCATTTAAGTGTCATAGAAAATAAAATGATCTATTTTCTTCAACCAAAGTTCATATTTATTATCTAAATTACTCAAGAACTTGTATACTTATATAATTGAAGTGTAGACAAGATAATTTCAAATGACAGCCCAAAAATTATTGGTTATATAATGACAGAAATGTCATTTAAACATAGTAGTTGGTTGACTTCTGTCATTTAAGTGTCATGGAAAATGTAGAGAATGAAATGATCTATTTTCTTCATCCAACGTTCATATTGATTTTCTAAATTACTCAAGAACTTGTATACTTATATAATTGAAGTGTAGATAAGATAATTTCAAATGACAGCCCAAAAATTATTGGTTATATAATGACAGAAATGTCATTTAAACATAGTAGTTGGATGACTTCTGTCATTTAAGTGTCATAGAGAATAAAATGATCTATTTTCTTCATCCAAAGTTCATATTGATTATCTAAATTACTCAGAACTTGTATACTTATATAATTGAAGTGTAGACAAGATAATTTCAATTGACAGCCCAAAAATTATTGGTTATATAATGACAGAAACGTCATTTAAACATAGTAGTTGGATGACTTCTGTCATTTAAGTGTCATAGAGAATAAAATGATCTATTTTCTTCATCCAAAGTTCATATTGATTATCTAAATTACTAAAGAACTTGTATACTTATATAATTGAAGTGTAGACAAGATATTTTCAAATAACAGCAAATAATTTCAAAATGTTTTTTTGTTGTTGTTGTTGTTGTTGACCGATGCAATTACGTGCATATCTTGATGTGAAACGACGTTTCTGCTTATACTGGAAGCATCTGAGTAATTACAAGTCATTGATCAAATATGATGGATATTGCAGTTTCTTGTTTTGATAAATTTGATCTGGGACGTATTTAGTTTAATCAAGGAAAACATCGTCCTGGGATTAAGTTTGTAGATCAATAAGCAAGATATATATTTAAGTTTTACTCTTCTGCTTTATTTGTTGTATTTTTTGTTATTAAATTATTAAAGTGATAAAAATAGGTGATTATTCGTAATTAAAATGAAAACTAGACCCAATTAGTCGAAAAAGTGATTGAAAAAGCAGCAGTTTCGCTGACTAGAATAAACTATGTTAAACGTTAAAAAAAAGTATGATCAAAGAGTCGACGAATTATGAACGGCAATTGGACTGGGTTTAAACTGAAATCTGCAATTAAGCCAAACGCCGAACGGAACGGATTCGCACCGTTTGAGATGTCTGAGTGAAACTTGAGCTTTTCGACTCGCAGGTCAAATCGACTCTGCGGCATTTCCAACTTTGAACTTTTAATTAATACACCGCCACGTACACATCAACCGACCTCTTCCACCTCTAAAACGAAATGAACGTTTGAAACCGAGAGATCGTGAGTGTATATTCAGAAACTATTAAGATAAATATACTCAAGAATTCTTAATATAAGATATATTTCAACTTCATCATAACAAATTACTTTTAAGACATATGCAAATAAGACTGCTTTTTTTGATAAACAACAGCAATGTATGAATACTCTATACATCACACCTAAATCTTGTAAATTAACATTTATTTGTATGTCTTAATCTCTGTTTTATTGTTGCTTTTGATTAAAACTGACTTAATTTTCCAATTCGTCGAAATCCTATTTATTACAACAGTTTAAGATAAATCTCAATTTCATATGTAATTAATAATTATTAATATGAACCGAACTCCCAAATCTACGATAAGCTCATTTTTCTTCTTGTTGTTGCTGCAGCTGTTATAAATTTATTTATACACAAATTAATTGGGATTTCGGTGGTAATTAAATTTGGGTTTACTCTCGTGGGAGGGCACAACTGGCCAGGAAGGAACAGGACAAATGGTAAATTTTGGAACAATGCTTTTCCATCCTCTCCTGCTCGCTGGTTGGATCTAATTAAGCAATTCATATACACACGCATGTTACTTATATACAGAGTGTACGGATTTCGTGTGCAAGTCAATAAGAATTATGTCGAATCGAGAGAAAACGCAATTCCCGTTGGATTAACCTTGATTTGCGATCAGAGGGTGCTCCGTCCCCTTTACGGAAATGCTCCTTGATCCAAAAAGAACTTACCAATAATTGCCTTTCTACGTCTCCCCCCAAATAATCAATCGTTTTTCTATTTAAATTTAGTTAAATATTTAATAAACTCACAGTTTTATTCACGTTTAATTGTAATTAATTAAAGAAGCAATCTCCCATCAAAAGTAACAATTTAAAGTCAAGAATTTTCATTAATTCTCAGTATTCTTCACTAAATTTGCATCAGATTATTGTGTTCTTATCTTAAGAATATCCAAACAATTATGCAATTAAATGAAGACTTTTTTTTTTGAAGAATCAAACTGATTTTGTTCATTTTCATAAAATCCTGTATGTTACGAAATTCGTCGTCGATGATGTCGGTATTAATGCAAGTTCATTAAGAGGGTTTCCGAAATTATCGCACGATACGTCGCGTGTCTGCAGAGGCTCGTTTTTGCTTGCGGTAGAAGTGGTGGTTTCGACTCGAAAAAGAAAGGGTCGGAAAATTTATCGTCTCCATCCACGAGGCCGTTGACTGCGAAACAAAGGACGACCGAGATGGACACGGGCATAAAAGAAAATTAGAATAAACGAAGGGCAGAAATGAAAACCAGACCCAAAAGCTAATATACACAAACACACAAAACGCAGAAAAGGCTAATTAAAATCGCTGAAAGTTCGTACGAATTCAGACCTTTTTCAGTTTGTGAATTAAATAAAACTTTCCAATTTCAGCAAACTCAAACTAATCTTAAATTCATTCTAATTCAAGTTATAACAACATTATTTATTATTTACTAACAAAAAAAAATGCAATCAAACATTTTTTTTTTTTGTAATCTTTAATTGAATTTTTTTTGCAATAAATATTTAATTTGAATACTGTAAATGTTCCATCATCAAATTTTAATTATCGATATTTCAATGATGATGTTTATTGAGTGAGACGAACGTTGATTTCATTGCGAATTTGCAGAAACTTTTAATTAGCCACGCTCGATGGACGCAGTCGAATCTAATCGAATTTCCAATGCTCGATGGATTTAATTAAATAAAATAAGTAATGTCCGAGTCGATGAATGATGCGCAGCGAATATACATCGACATTATTTAATTACTGGTTTTAAAATCATCTCTAGAAATTTAATATGAAACAGTTATTAAAATGTAATATTACATTTTCAATATCAATTTGTGTATATGAATCATTTTTTTTTTATTTGTTTGTGGATATTATTGTAATGTTTGATGAGCCATATCTCAAGATGTATACGTTGTATCTTGTCATTCTATACTGCGACTTAAAGGCGACATTACGCTTTACAAAAAGTTCTTTCAAAGTTTTGTGTTTAGTGAACCCAGTTGTGTGTTAGAGCGTTCCAAAATGTAGGTAAAAAAAGAGAAAATTCGATTCATTCTTCTGTACCACTACGACTAAGGATAAAAGCGGAGCAGGCGGCGAAAAATGTTGTTTTGGTTAAGGACCTAATAAAGTATCGAATGCAATAACAAAGCGTTGATTCGTTCTGGTAAACTAATTGTCGAAAATGTTGATAAAATCATGAAAATCGTCGAGTTGGACCGGAATGCGAGCACTTATTCCATTGCCCAAGAACTGAAGATTAGCCCGAAATCCGTTTCAAACCATTTGCAAGAAAAAGCTCAATGTATGGGAGAAAAGACTAATTTTTAATTCATTATTGTGTATATTTTCTTTTTACAATTAATTTGAACTTTAGCTTAAATTATTACATTAATAAATAAACTTATTACTAAACCGCACTCATATATTTATTAGATAACGTTTTTACTTATATAAAATACATTTTTTTTATTAGCTTTACAAGAAAACATTTAGTTAGTAAATTAAAATTTAAAGAAAAACTTTTTTTTTGCAGATTTCCTTCGATTATCGGAAGAAAGTGTGAAGTAACAAGTTGCGGTTAACCATCATCGGGACGTATTTCATGTAATCCCTCAAGTATACAGCAATAAAACTCTTGCAAACTTTACATTGCAGTTTATTTTTTTTATTTATAAAGAAATAAACTTTGCTCACGTTTTAGTTTTCTGATCATTGCTTTAAAACTTATTTAAAAATAAACTCATTATCTATAAAGAATAAAATTTGTCTAAACAGATTTTGTATATTAATAAACATTAGTTTATTATTAGTAAAATTAAATTTGTTTTTATTTTTTGAAAATTGATTAACTTTTAGTAGTGAAAATGTAAATAAACATTTATTAAAATGAGAAATCAAACAGATAGATAATAAATGACAAATGAATTATTCATATATTGTTGCGCGTTTATTAAATATTTTCGCAATATGGAAATAAAATTATATATTAATGAAATTTAAAACAAATATTCAGTTTGATTTTCCGTAATCCCATCAATATTTGATTACGCTTCGACGATAATAATAAATGTTTTCAAATATGTTTTATTTTCGAAATGAAACGCGTAATTCGTGCGAACGTAAACAACAGAATTCATCATATTGCAATGAATCAGAAACACATCAAAATATTTGTAATAATTGTAACAGAAATACACCAGTCGCATGAAAACGTATAAAGAATCAAATGATTAATAACAAATTCATTATGTTTTTTAAAATTCGTTACAATATTGTGTGTGTGTGTATTATGTAATAAGGTAATTGCAATTTGGACGGTAATTAAGTTATAAAAGTTGAAATTAATTTTAATTGGATGGAATTAATTCAATTAAGTGGATTGCAGATGAGGGCTTTAGTTTCGAATGTTAAAAATAGGAAAGAAAATGTTGAAATTGTTGTTGTTAAAGTCTTGATATACTTACGTAATCCGGGTTGGCTCGAAATCAAAGTTTTTGTTTTGGACGGTCGAAGTTTGGAATTTCGCAGTAAATCCCAGCAACAACAATAAAATATAAAACAGGAAATGCACACAGTTATGGTTTCTTTGCTCTTGTTGTTGTTGTTGATGTGGAAAGAAAGAGGTGAAAGAAAACGCGCGCGCGTTTATTTATGTTCCGGGGACAGGCCAAAAAGAAATCCCTGAAATGTTGCGGAAGTTGCGACGCGACGTCTTCGGTGGCCGGACGCAAACTGGCGTCGCGACGCCTGTTTTTAGTTGGGGTTGATTCCGTGTGCATACACACCGCTCCCGCTACAGCAGCTACACCCACCCCACTTTTTGCAGACACGAAACGAACCCTCTCAACCCCCTTGCTGGCATTACGGACTTTACATGTGTGCAGAAGCGGGAGGGAAGAGCGCAAAGGTGTAATGAAAAGTCCTCGACAAAATGCAAAAATTGCTTTAAAACTATTGCAACATCAACTAGAATTACGCAACATCTTCATCTTCCAATTGGCCAAAATCCAATTTCCTCACTCTCTTCCTGCTTGCATTTTATGGGGTGGCTAACTAAAAGCAACCATTGGGGAGTCTCTCCATTGTCGAACAGTTTTCGGTATTTATCCTGCAGTTATTCGAACATTAGGTATTTGTTCGCTCCGTTACGTCCCTTCCGACGACAATGCAGAAGCAATCGATCCGCTCAGAGTTTTTCCTTTGTTTCCTCCGTGGATATATTGCGATATATTCGACTCTTCGATCGGTTTTCCGTGCCATTGTTGTCCTCGGCGAAACATCGAAATCCCGAAGTTTCATAAACATCGTTGAAAAAAACCAATTAGCGAGAAACAAAGTTACATTCAACGCATCAATAGCGAAACGCAATTAGTCTCAATTACATGATGCAATTATCAAGTTGGCATTTCAGATAAAGCGCAACATTTCGCTTAGTGCGGTTTTCGCAAAATTTTAAAACAAACTAACTTTTCATTAAGAAAATAAATTATCAAAAATTTTTACACAAAATTATTTTTTTTGATACATAAACAATCTATTGATTCTCGTGTTGTTCGGTTTTAAATTCCTCGATTAGTCCGGTTTCAAATAGTGCGAAACCAATAAGATTTTTAGTTACAAAACGAACTAAATTTTTATTGAGAAAAATGAAAATAAATTCTCAAAATTATATTTTTTGGATACATAAATAATCTGTCTATTCTCGTTTTGTGCGGTTTTAAATTCCTCGATCAGTCCGGTTTCAAATATTGCGAAACCGATGAAATTTTTAATTAGAAAACAAATTAATTTTTCATTGAGAAAAATGAAAATAAATTCTCAAAATGTTTACACAAAATTATATTTTTTTTTTATACATAAATAATCTGTAGATTCTCGTTTTGTGCGGTTTTCAATTCCTCGATTAGTCCGGTTTCAAACAGTGCGAAATGGATGAGATTTTTAGTTACAAAACGAACTAAATTTTCATTGAAAAAAAATGAAAATAAATTCTCAAAAATGTTTACACAAAATTATATTTTTCTATACATAAATAATCTGTCGATTCTCGTTTTGTGCTGTTTTAAATTCCTCAATTAATCCGGTTTCAAACAATGCGAAACAGATGAGGTTTTCAATTACAAAACAAACTAAATTTTCATTGAGAAAAATGAAAATAACTTCTTAAAAATGTTTACACAAAATTATATTTTTTTTTTTTGATACATAATTAATCTGTCAATTCTCGTTTTGTGCGGTTTTAAATTCCTCGATTAGTCCGGTTTCAAATAGTGGGAAAACGATTAGATTTTTATTTACAAAAGAAACAAAATTTTCATTGAGAAAAATGAAAATAAATTCTCGAAATTATATTTTTTTTGGATACATAAATAGTCTGTCGATTCTCGTGTTGTTCGATTTTAAATTCCTCGATTAGTCCGGTTTCAAATAAATGAGATTTTTATTTACAAAACAAACTAAATTTTCATCGAGAAAAATGAAAATATTTACACAAAATTATATTTTTTTGGATACATAAACAATCTGTTGATTCTCGTTTTGTGCAGGTTTCAATTCCTCGATTAGTCCGAATTTTTTCTAAATATTTCAACTGCAATTTTCTTACCTTGAAATTTCTACCTGTTGATTCGCAAACAATTAATAAACAAAATATCTTACCTTCTCGTCGTCTCCACGAAACTATGTTCTACTAGGATATTATATTAAGGTTGTTTCAAAAGAAATACACTAATTCGTTCACATAGTTTTTTGTTCAAGTCGATTCATCTTCATTATTATTTTTCGTTTTTCATTCACATATTTTTTTATTTAATTATTATTCATCAGAAATCAGAACTATATAGTTTATAGTAGCCACTAAAAGCATCTACCATATACATAAATATATATATCGAGAAAGTCCACTAAAAAAGCACACAAAAAAAAACAGTAATTATCAAATAAAAAAAAAATATATTAAAAATTATATAATCATATAATAATATTAATTATAATGTAATGTATTGTGTTGTGTATCACTTAATGATAATAAGTCTTCGAGGAACAAAACTTAAAGTAAAAAAATGTAATCAGAAAATATAAATTTAAGTTTCATCATTCGTTCGTTTGCGTTTCACAATTAGAAAAAATCACACTAGATTTGATTGTTATACAGGTAAACATCTCTTTTGAGCCGAGAACGAAGAGATGAAAAAGGGACAAAGGACAAAAACAGAAACATCAGCTCATTCAAACTTAATTATTCGCATTCTCTCTTCGTCTTTCTCTCACATTACATAACGCCTTACAATATATAATTTTCTTTATTTATTTATATATTTTGTTTTTTTTTTATATTATAATATATATATATATAGTATTTATGTATATAAATATTGCTAGAAATTGTGTTGTTTCATTATTATTCATTCTCTGTACGAAAATGAGAAAGGAAAATTTAAAAAAAAAAACGTTTTTCGTCTCTCTACGTAAATATTGCACTTGTGACTGGATCATTATTATTAATAACAACAATATTAGATATGTGTGAACTTTCCCCTCCGTCCGGGAAATACAAATAGAAGAAATCAAATCTGCTACGAAAGAAAAACAAAAAGTTGAAATAAAACAAAAATTGGTGGGCGTTCTTGACGATTGCTGTTTTGTTTTATAATCATAATTTTTTTGTCATTATAATAGTTCATATAAATTAGGTATTAAGAATTAAAAACTAGGGTCAAAACGAAATACAGTATTGCCAAAGTTGTCTTCTTGCAAGGAAGAGAAAAAAATAAGGATTAAATGATGCAATAATAGTAGTAATTAACAAAAATAGAAATAAATAAAACAGAGTAATTATTAGTGCCATAAGCGTATCAACAAAAGACATAATCCACTAATTTAAAAACAAAACAATGAAAGTATATATATAATAAAAAAAAATGAACAATGAACAAATTAAATCTAGTGATCTTACACATGTTTATAGTAATAGTAGTAATTAGAAATTAACAATTAAAATAATCTTATTTAATATTTAAGAGAATTGAGCATTTTTGGCGTGGGATTAATAAATATATTTATTATTTTTATAAAAAGATTTTGTTGCTGTCGATTTTAATTTTTCTTTTTTTGGTATTTGTGATTGCGTTGATTGAAGGGCGTCGGGACGGGATTCTCGTGACCGGAAAAGAAGCGGAATCCCGGGAAAAAAAAACGAATGGATTAAAGCAACGAACAAGTTAAGGAAAACGAACTGATCTGTGATTTTTCTTTAGTTATACGCGTTTCGTGGACGGAACTATATAGAGAACGGAAAGAGCCGGAATCTCGTCCCGAAGCCCGAAAGCGAAATCAAAACCTACTGCGATTCTTTATCATTATCGTCACTACTTTAGCGAAATATATATGTATATATTTATGTAAATATTTCACACAAATAAAAATTGTACACTTTTCCTCCTCACTTCGTCAATAATCTCGTATCATCTCTTCATTTGTTTCTTTTTAAAAGGCACACCTATATATGACATAAAGTTATTATTACTATTCATTCATTATTTATTTACGTTTTCTTTTTGTTGTTTTTTTTTAATTTTTTGTTCTCTGTACAATAATATACTTTGTTGATTAGTTTAATTAAGTCTAGTACGAAAGAAATTGCGACATTTAAAGCGTGTTCAATCTTCAGTTTCTCAAAACGCACGTAATCATCAACATCATGCACACACACACGACAGGGTCCTTCTTTTCTCTTGTTTTATTTTAACGTATCATTGCGCAGTTTACTTGATGCAGACACTCTCTTTATTCATTTTTTTTTCTTTCTCTTCTTGTATATAAACATCTAAAAGGGTTTGTTTCTATTTATTTCTTTTTATTCACTCAATCTTCTTTGGAAGACTCCGTATTGCCAAGCGGTTCACGATAATCTCTGCCGTTTCCCAAACAAACAAATTCTTCATTATTGATTCCAAATCCAAATGGAAAACAAACAAACAAACATAAAAACACAACAAAATTTCGGAACCGAATTCGTTAAACGAGACAATCTTAAACTTTATTTTTTTTTCTGTACACACAAAAGAAATATATAGGAATTTTATATAATAGTTTTTTGTTTTTGTAGCGTTTGTATTTTTTTTTAAGAAATTGAAGCAGTACTTAAAATCTAACAAATCATTATCAATTGAAAACAGAAAATAATAATAATAATAACTATATAATAATAATAATAATAAT